>NW_015166567.1:26626-52018 GCF_001447785.1 Gekko japonicus | reverse complement strand
TCCCCAGCACTTTGAATTAGTACCAGAGCTTTTTTTGCCTTGTGGTATTCTGCTTGTGGTGTGATCTGTCTTTTTTGTGGTGTGGCATCATTGTGTTATTGGGTTTGTTTCTTTTGAAGGGGAAGTGTTGTGAGTGAGGACATATTTTACCTCAGAATACACCAGGTTGCATAAGCAACTGACAGTTCCAACTGTCTTGCGGGGGGAGGAAGTTTGAGGTGCACAATGGAGTGAGGTCCAATCAGCTTCCATATGCAAATGACCTTGAAATGCTGGCCCAATCAGAGAAGAGTGGCCTAGGCTGCAGTGGGTGGGAGAGAACTCAAGCAACGCAGCTAGTGGATAGGGACAGCTTCTGTGTGACATATCAGGGAGCTAACTGATTTTGCCGGGCATAGAATTTTGCCACCCCAACTGGCTTTTATATTTATAGAGAGATAGGATTCCCCCACCACTTCTGCCTTTCTTAATGGTTGAAAGCACAGATAGAATTTCTGTCAGGAAGTCTCAATTGTTTCCTGAATAGCCAGCTGGGAAGGAGATGGGGCTTCCCTAGCGGATGTCATCTTGTCAAAGGGGAAATCACATTCTCCTTGTTACTGCACCCATTTACATCCTTGTACTGTAGATTGGGTGCAGCCTTGGGCTTCCTGGCAACTGGCTAACCCCTTCTTCGGCCGTAATGAGACCAAGCAGCCTCACCTGAAGCCCTGAGGGCTGAGCTCTCAAAGCTCCCAGCCTCTAACTGTCAACTCAGTAATATAAGAGCTCACTCGCCATTTCCGCTGCTTCTCCCCGATGGGTTTCAGTGCCTATTTAGAGCTAGAAATACGGCTCAGTTAGGACTCCCATTCCTGAGTCTAATTTCATTATATCCCAGAGTTGCCAACTTCCAGGTAATGGGTGGAGATCTCCCAGAATTACAATTGGCCTCTAGATGACAGAGGACAGTTCCCCTGGAGAAAATGGCTGCCTTTCATACCATACTGAGGTCCCTCTCCCCAAACCCCACCCTCCCCAAAATCTCCAGGAATTTCCCAACCCAGAGCTGACAACCCTATGACATATTCACATTCTTTTTTGGTCTATAACCAGGGCCTTTTTACTTTTCAAAACTTGTACAATGAAAGTCAGAAAATGGCTATTGTTTGTTTGTTTTTTAATGACAAGCCTCCAAGGGAAAGATTGAAGGTCAAAGAAGACGGGGACGGCAAAGGATGAGATGGTTAGACAGTGTCAGTGATGCAACGAACATGAAACTGAGCAAACTTCAGAGGACAGCAGAAGACAGGAGGGCCTGGCGGGATCTAGTCCATGGGGTCGCGAAGAGTCGGACTCGACTGTGCGACTGAACAACAACAGGGGATCCCTCACCCACCATTCTAACTTGGCCTGTAAGGAAATTTCTAAAGCGGCAAGCAAATAATTCAACCGAAACGTTTCAAAGAACGAAGGAGGAAGCTTCATCATACATGTCTCTAGAACGTCCCACCTCTCTGCGGCCAGACAGAGATTGCTAGGAGCCTAGGATTAGTCTTGGAGCTCATAGCAGGAAGCTACAGACAACCCCCCCCTGTAATTCAGAATTACTGTGAGGTAGAAGCTGAGAGTTTAAATCACTGTTGCCAGGCAGCCTTTACTCGCAAAATCCTGCTAAGGCACTGTTAATTTAAATTGTATTTTCAGGGCTAGAAGCTGGGTACTGCGGGAGACACTTTCTAAATTAAATGCAGAGCTGTTAATCCAGGGACCATAAAAGACTTTGGAGAAAAGTAAGATGTAATATTAAAACAACAACAACAGATTCCAGCAGTGGATTCTTACATCTGCCTGAGGAGACTTAGGGAAGATGTCCGGGATCAGACCTCCCTCCCCTGCACTTACCTCCAAGGAAACAACCGGGCTGTGCCAAGGGAATCGTCCAGGAGGGCTGCAGAAACCCAATGTGTTGCCATAGGAGCAGCTTCCCAGGTTGCCACAAGGCCTAGAAACGCCAGGGAGGCCAGGGGCTGGCCAGCAGCAGAGGCATGAGACAACAAGGGTGGCAGAAGAGCAGCATAACCCACGACAAGCAACGGCCCTTTCCTCATCCATTGTGGGAGCCAGGAAAGACTTCTTTGGGATGGCGGGGCAGGAAACTGGCTGCAGTGGCCTCCTCAGCCCAGCAGAGACCAGAGGAGAAGCCCCTGGGGAAGGGGAAATGGGATCCCAGGCAGGCAGCTGCCCATTGGGCCAAGGACCTGCCACTCCCATAGGCCCTTCCCCCCAGAATAGAGGACGTGGGAGAGGCCAGACTTGTCCCACCCCCAGTTAGTCCTTTAAAAGGTGCACCCTGGGAGAACCAGGGGGAAGGAGAGGTAACTGGCAGAAGAGGGTGCTGTAACCCCCCCCCCCTTGCTCTTTTCTGAGGTTCTTCACCCAGGGCAAACCCTACTAAAGGAACCCTGGGAAAGGAGACAGCCCTGGGCTCCAGCCCGATGCTGTATTCTGACACAATATTTCCCAGGTGAAATGGTGATTGAAATACTCAAGAAATGGTCTGAATGGGGTGCAGAATGTCCCTCTAATATTAGGCCACACGAGAGCTGTGTTAGCAGTTGGCTTAGAGAGGCCCAATGCTCCATTACTTTGGGAAGGTTGTGTCTCAGCGAGAGAGGAAGGGCTTTGTTGGCGTAATGTCATGGATCTCACCATCAGAAGCTGCCATTTCCTCCAGGGGGACTGAGGTCTCTGGTCTGGAGATCCGTTGTCATTCCAGGAGATCTCCAGCCCTCACCTGGAGGCTGGCAAGCCCTTGGGATGCAGGCCCATGCCCAGGATTGTTTTTTTGGTTGGGTGCATTTAAATGTTTAAGTTGTTGTTGTTCAGTCGCACAGTCGATCTCATCCTTTGCTGTCCCCGTCTTCTTTGACCTTCAGTCTTTCCCAGCATCAGGGTCTTCTCCAGTGAGTGCTCCCTTCTCATTTGGTGGCCAAAGTATTTGAGCTTCAGTTTCATTATCTGGCCTTCCAGGGAACAGTCAGGGTTGATTTTTATTTTTAAGGGAGCAGATAAATAAGAGTTAATTAAATTAGACTGAATGCCTGTTTTTAAAGGGGGAGGGTCCAAGCCTGTTCCTAGCCCTTTCTTTCAAGGGATGGGGCAGCCAGCTCATCAGTTCTTTGGGAAAAACAGCTCAGAGAACATTTAATTGCCCTCAAAAGGCATTTAATTCCCTTTTGAGTTCCCCTCCACAGGGCAAGAAAGCTTAGAAGGGCACTCAAGAGTGGGACCTTCAATACATCTCCAACAATCCCCCTTGCTGCTAGTCCAGTCCTGCTGTATACCACCTAGGTCATGGTGAATCTTTCAAAAGCATTCCCATGAGCCTTTGGGAAACATGCAAATTAAATGCCCTCTGACCTGTCTTTTCCCGGGTCCCATGACCACCACCCCCAAATTCCACAGTGGGAGAGAGAGTTCCCATCAATTACCACCCCCTTGTACCTGAAATTTATTGATGACATTTTCAACATTTGGATGCATGGAAAAGAAGCCCTGGAGAAATTTCACCAGGACTTCAGCAACTTCCATCCCACTGTCAACCTGACCTTGAACCTAAACACACAAGGCATACATTTTCTAAACACTACTGTACAAATAGAAGAAGAAGATGAAGAAGAGATTGGATTTATATCCCGCCCTTCACTACCCAAAGGAGTCTCAGAGCGGCCTACAAACTCCTTTCCCTCCCCCTCCCCACAACAGACACCCTGTGAGGTAGATGGGGCTGAGAGAGCTCTGAAAGAAACTGCTCTTTTTCAAGAACAGCTGTGCCAGAACTATGGCTTGCCCAAGGTCATCCATCCAGGTGCAAGTGGAGGAGTGGGGAATCAAACCCGGTTCTCCCAGATTACAGTCCACGCACTTAACCATTACACCAAACTGGCACAATGGAAGCATAAAAACGGGCTTATACTGGAAACCTACTGATTGTTGAACATATCCACACTCCTCTAGTCAGCATCCTAAACACACCAAATGATCCATTGTCTATAGCTAAGCTGTACACTACAGCTTCATCTGTTCCAGTCCCTTAGATAGAGATTCTCACCTTCAGGATCTACAACAGACATTCTTGGAATTACAATACCCACCCAGAGGCGGATCTACTATGAAACTAATGAAGCTTAAGCGTCAGGGTCCCTAATCATGAAGCAACTTTTTTCTTTAATGAATGAATTTTTCAACAAAATTGATGGTGTTTTTTTAAGTCTTTGTTATTAAAATAAGACTATTTTGGTGACAGAATCATAAGCCAATGGGTTGAAGTACTTAATATTGATCTTCCATGGAAGAACCCTATTGAAGAAGATATCAGCAGTTACCCAGACCTCGTTGCTGGCCTATTTTCAAGGGCTCCACCCCACCACCCCGTTCTCCCCATTCAGTATTGGGACTGAAACATTCCAGGACTGTTCTACCAGAGACGGGCTGAGCTTGGAGCCCAAGAGCAATAGCCCACCAGGACTCTGGAAGTAACCAGTCAAGAAGTAATGTTATGTAAATAGCTGCCAAGTCTGGACTAGCCTGGACTATCTATGTAAGAGTCGCAGTCCTAAAACAGAGAAGCTTCAAGGGGAGTTTACAACATGAGATTGCTAAACCTGAGTTCATTCACAAGTTCAGAACAATGGAGCCCCCAGGGCTGAATAGGGACATTCTTATCTCACAACAGATGCTAATTTTCTGCCCCCAAGCATTTCCCCTCTGCTCTAATCAAGCTGATTACAATGTGCTTTCTGAGTTCCTTCTTTGCAACCTCCTTCCCATCTGACTGGGATATAAGGACTCAGAGATCTCCTTTCCAACTCATATCTGATGAAGGGAGCTTTGACTCTTAAAAGCTTATACCCTGAAAATCTTGTGCCCGTGGACTCGAATCTAGCTGTTCAAAGCTAAGATCATAACACGTCTATAGGATGGAGATTAGGGGAGATTTTTCTTTCCAATGTCCCTGATTGCCGACCAGTGGTAAATTGTCTGCCAATACCCAAAAGGGTGTACTGCATATTGTGCCAAAATAAACACAAGCTCAGATAATGGACGATAATAGCCGCTGAAGAATATATTCATTAGAACAAGACAGATGCCCCCTAAGATAGCTAGGCAGGACAATAATGTTTGATCCACGCTTGGAATTTCTGTCACATAATTCTTAGGCAATTAGATCTGGCAGCTGCCAGAACTTGTGTTAAATAGAGGAACTGGGATGTGGCAGTCCTGGTAAATACTGAATGAAAGCAAACGCTTCCCGCTATGATAGTTCAGGGCCAAGATGGAAAGAGAGGTGGAAGATGAGACTGTATAGTGCAGGAAAGCCTGGGACAGTAAAACCCCTACTTGTCAAATCCCTCCTTTCCGCACTAGACCTTAAATTCTGGTTCAACCCTGTCCCCAAACTTACATTCTGGACTATATGCGAGTTCACCTCTGTAATTATCTCGGGGTATTTTTACATTCTACACTACACTTGAGTTCACCCCTGTAATTATCTTGGGATATTTTTACATTCTACACTACACTCGAGTTCACCCCTGTAATTATCTTGAGGTATTTTTTGTTTCCACATTACACTCAGGTCACCCCGGTTACACCCCACACTTGTCCCGGGATAAACGGATGCTGTTATAACCAGGGATGAATGCAAGGTATTGTGTCGCGAGTTGAACTCTGATAAAACCAGGGATGAGATCCAAGTGCGGAAAGGACCTCAGTGAGTGTCGGCCAACCAGTGTCACAAACGGGGGACAAGTACCGCCTGCATTCCAGTGGTGGTCCCCACATGTTTGAATGAATAGCAGCTATCCAAGGTGGAACTTTGGTATGAAATTGGCATAGAGGCTAAACCTTCACCAAACAGATGAAGCGAGAGGTAGAATTTGCACCCTCTCGACTCTTCTCCAGAATGTAGCTCTTTTCCTGCATAGCCCAACCCCTGCTCCATTTCTTGCTCGTGCTAGAACTGGAATATACATCCACACTGCACTAAATTTGCCCCACAGGTTCCATACTTGACATCTTTCCCATTCCTTCCCATGTCTAGTACAAATCCCGTGTTCTCACCTCGAAAGTGCTCTATCACCCTACCTATGGCCGCACCTCACCTCCAGTCACACAGTGAAGATCCTTGTGCTGTGGTGGCAGCTGCTGAGAAAGCAACATTTTAAAAAACACACACAGCCAATCATATTCCCAATGGACAATCAGAACTCTTGCTAGGGCTGCCAAGTCCCCGTGGGGGGCAGGGATTCCCCCACCAAAAGGGCCCCCAATCCACCAGTCCCGATCCGGCCAGCGGGGGGAACCCCACCCCCAAAGTGGCCAGATCAGGCCGACGTGCCCAGAGTGTTGACGTTGCCCGGAAGTGACATAATCACACTGGGCACATCACTGGGCAACACTCTAGCAATCAACCTGAAAACTCTATCGTCCTCTAGAGTTTTTAGAGTGATTGCTAGAGCGTTGGCCAGCAATGTGCCCAGCGTGATTATGTCACTTCTGGGTGACGTCATTGGGGTGCACGCGAAACTCCCGGACTGGGACCAGTTCCCCCCGCCCCCGCTATACCATGTAAGAGACTTGGCAACCCTAACTCTTGCTGAGCAAAAGCTCCTCCTGGCTCTACCCACTTTTGTAAAAACTTAGCAGGCACAAGGAAAGGTGTTAGCAGGTACCATGGCACCCATAGACACCACATTGGGGACTCCTGCTGTACCATCTTTCTTTCCCTGGGACTTTCTCCCTCTGCCAGCCTTGTCAGCTCTCAGACAAAACTTGGACCATTCTCCCTTGCTGTTCCCAACATGTGGAGGTCCCTCGTTAAACTCAGGCATGGTTTCAGATCCCTTTCCCATGAGGCCACTGACTTCACTCCTTAATCCTTCATTTCCAACTGTACTCAAACATTTACCTACATTCATCCCTATTCATCAGGGGCTCAAAACTTGCTGGCCCTCCCAGGTCCCAAAGACGACAGATTGGCAATAACCAGGGCCAGGGTCTTCTCAGTGGCAGCTCCATACTGGTGGAACAAGCTCCCAAAAGAGCTCAGGGCCCTGCAGGACCTCTTACAGTTCCGCAGGGCCTGCAAGACGGAGCTCTTCCACCAGGCCTTCGATTAGGAGCCACATAAAATATCTGAGGAGCGACCCTGTGCACCGGCCTTACCACTTTTAGTCCGATCTCACCACATAAATAATAGATCAACAGAGCTGGTGTGGGAATACCACATGATTGTCACCTACGGAGTACTGTTTAATCTTGAAATTTCTGCTCTCACACTTTATCTGAATATTGTTCCAGCACTTTGGGATAATTGATTTGTTTATGGATTTTGGTTGTTTTTAAGATGGATTTTAATTGTATTTATATATGCATTTTAAGTAAGCTGCCCTGAGCCTGCCTCGGCAGGGAGGGCGGGGTATAAATCGAATGAATAAATAAAATTTACTGAAGTCTCCTGCCCTTGCTGTTTTCCCCACTGGCTAGCTGAGACTGTAAACCCCTATCTATTTTTTTTTTGCCTATAAAACTCCATACAGCATTATGTGCACTTGTGGTGTCATAGCGATAATAATGGCGCAAAGTGACAATTCTTTCAAAATGATTATGCTCTCCTCCACAATGTATATAATGAGCTATATGTGTATTATTTTCCCCACAGGCTCATTTTAAAGCATTTGGGCCTTTTGAGTAGTTTTGGACTGATGAGAGATGAATAGATGAGATTATATAGCACATCTTATTGCAGTCCTGTGCCGTTTAAATAATTAGGAGCTTTACTCCTCACTCCTGGGGCATTGTAAATGGGATACATTACAATTCAGATGAGTGCATACATTTGATCTAGATGATCTAGGAGTTTCTTGAAGAGTCATAGCAGTGCTATAGTTAAGAAAGATTGGGGGAGGGGGGGTTATGACCCTGGAGGACTGAGATGTGGGCCAAAACCGAGATCCTAAACACTGTTTCTACTTGCAGAAAGCCATTTTCCATTGTGGTAGCACAACTCGGCTGCAGAGCATATTGCATAGGGTGCCAACTCCAGGGTGGGAATTGCTGGAGATTTGGAGTTGGAGCCTGGGGAGGACAGGGACCTCTCAACAGGATACAATGCCATACAGTTCATCCTCCAAAGCAGCCGTTTCCTCCAGGGGGACTGAACTCTGTGGTCTGGAGATACTTTGTAATTCCAGGAAATCTCCACACTTCACATGGCAGTTGGCAACCATATGAGGCACTTCTGGTCTGGAAAGACCATGTGCCTTTCAGTGAGCCCCAAAGTACCTAGAACTGCTTAGTTCTTGTGGCCCTTTCTTACATGCCCAGGGAAATTATGATCGCCACTTTGGGGTCAGGAAGCAATTGTTCTCCAGGCCAGTTTGGCCAGGGGTCACTGTGGGTGGTGGTGTGGAGGTATATGTGCATTTCCTGCATTGTTCATGGGGTTGGACTAGATGACCCTGGATGTCCCTTCCAACTCTGTGATTCTATGATTCTCTATGATTGTATGAATGAATGCATTCCACAGCTAAGGACCACCTCCACAGTGGACAAAGAGGGTGCAAGTGAAAAGAAAGACCCGAACCCAACTCTCTCCCTTCTGTTTTGTTGGAGTGATTCCCCACCCCCCTTGGGATCTTAGATACCTTTCTGACATAAAACAAGAAGACATAACAACAGAATTACCCTTTGTTGCTAAAGCAGGGGAAAGATTGTTCCAAAGGATGCTTCCCCCTGAAATAGCTGTGTTCTATTTTTCAAGGGCAAGGAGAAGAAGAAGAAGAGAAGAGATTGGATTTATACCCCGCCCTTCACTACCCAAAGGTGTCTCAGAGCGGCTTACAAACTCCTTTCCCTTCCCCTCCCCACAACAGACACCCTGTGAGGTGGGTGGGGCTGAGAGAGCTCTTGACAGAAACTGCTCTTTTTCAAGAACAGCTCCTTATCAGAGCTACGGCTTGCCCAAGGCCATCCAGCCAGGTGCAAGTGGAGGAGTGGGGAATCAAACCTGGTTCTCCCAGGTTAGAGTCCGCGCACTTAACCTCTTACACAATATTTTGTTTCTGTAAAGTACTGGGCTAGCCGCATGGAAGACTCGGACCACGACGTGTGTGTTAAGAGGTATTTATTGTACTTCACACAGGAACTGGAAAAACGGCCCTGCAAGGCCAACTATATACACACCCACCCAGCACACCCACAGTCCCATTGGAGAGTTTGAATTTCCCGCCAAAGTTGCTATTGGTGAATGCTGGGGGAACTAGGATCCTAGGTTTCTATTGTTTAGAGGAGCTAAGCTCCCTACTGTAGCCGCGGACCCCCGGTGGCAGTCTGCGTACATAACAGCTTCCACAGTGGGCTTGATGCCCTGGTATGGAGTCGAATCTCAGTGGAGCCCATCTGAAGTCAGACTCAAGCAGGGTCTGTCTAAGCTCTTCTTCTTCTTCTTCAGGCTGTCAGTGTGCTGCAGTGGCTACAGTGTCAGACAAGGATCTCGGAGACCAGGGTTCAGATCCCCAATCTTCCAAGGAAGTTTGTTGAGTGAACTTGGGCCAGCCACACACTTCTAGCCTCACTGATCTCACAGAGTTGCTGTTAAGGTTGCCAGGTCTTACCTGGCTGCTGGCAGGGGGTGGGTTGTCAAATCTTGCTCCAGGAGTCTTCTGGCGCATAGACAAAGCACACACACCGCAATGATGTCACCCAGAGGGGACATCATCATGCTGGGCACATTAGGAGGGACACTCTAGCATTTGGGGGGGAACTCTATGGTCACCATAGAGTTTTTGCCCAAATGCTAGAGCATCCCCCACATGACGTGCCCAGTGCGATGACATCACTTCCGGGTGATGTCATTATGCCGGCAAGTTGGGCAGGACAGAGCTCTTTAGGGGTGGGGCTCATCTCACTGGCTAGCTGGCAGATTGGGGGCCCTGAAATCAGGGGAATCCCCACCCCCATGGGGAACATGGCAACCCTAGTTGCTGTGAGGATAAAATGGAGGGTCCCCATTGGGGATAAAGGTAGGGTATAAATGAAGTAACATAGAGTGACACAGCCAGTTTGGTGTAATGGTTAAGTGTAGGGCTGCCAAATGCCCCCGGGGGGTGGAATTCCCCCCGCTTTCGAGCCCCGATTTCCGCTCCCGCAGAATCGGGGCCTGGGGGAAACCCCACCCCCGTGTGCGCGTCACCCGGATGTGACATCGCACGCTGGGGGCGGGGCCACACCATTTGAGGGGAAATGCGCGCACACACACCTAAGACGCCGGCCGGGAGCCCCCCGCTCCCGGCCAAAAAACATTTGGCAACCCTAGTTAAGTGTGCGGACTCTAATCTGGGAGAACCAGGTTTGATTCCCACTCCTCCACTTGCAGCTGCTGGAGGACCTTGGGAAAGCCATAGTTCTGTCAGAGCTGTTCTCTCAGGGACAGCTCTAGAAAGAGCTCTCTCAGCCCCACCTACCTCACAGGGTGTCTGTTGTGGGGAGGGGAAAGGAAAGGAGTTTGTTAGCCGCTCTGAGACTCCAAGTGAAGGATGGGGTATAAATCCAATCTCTTCTTCTTCTCTAAAATAAGACAGTCAGCTTCCAGCAGGCTGTCTCCTGTTTGATGTAGACTTTTCAGTCAGGCTGTGTGATTTGGTGTGAGCAGTTTTGTGCTGCTTCCTTTGGAGCTACTGGTGTGCTTGGACAGCTGTGCTGTTTTGGTCTTGTGACCTTCTTTGTGAACCATCTTGGGCTAACTAGGAAAGGTGGAATAAACATAAATGAAATGACAGCTCAGCTCCTGGGTCAAAATGCAATGTAGAAGTGATAATAACAATAATAACAACAGAAGTGTTATGAAAGAACTGGGAAAGACTGAAAGAAACAAAAACCATGACATCTGTTTGCAAATAGTTGAAACGTAACCCCAAAGGAGGGAATGAATTTACAAACGTACAAGTCCTATTTACAGACAGGATGAAGCTGCACTAAATTAAATTAAGGAAACTACTCCTGACAACTGGGCATCTGCAGATGCCTTACGTGGCTTAGCCACTGAAGTGAGTCTTGTCTGCTCTGACTGACAACTGTTGGCGGAGCGTAGATATGCAGTAAAAGGAGCACAAGCTGTGTAAAGAATTAAATCAGTTTATTAAGAAGAGAACAAACTTTGTAAGAGAGAGGAGAGAGAAAGAGAAGTCTGTCTAACTAGCTAGGAGTGAGTGAGTAACAAACAGTTCTCATCAGGAGCCGGGGGAGGGGGAACCCTAACTGAGCTAATCAGGAGACAGGAAGGAGACTATTTGAAAGTAGTATGCCATGCTAACTAGTTGTCCCCTCTGCTGCCCCCCACAGGATGTTCTTATCATTTTTTTTTATCTATGCACGATAGACCTTGCAGATTCCAATACCAACAGCTCTGTGAGGTGTCAGCCCGTTGCATCATTGTTCTGTTGCCTCACTGCTGTTGTTTCAGTCTAATAAGGAAAGTGGAAAGGAAAGAGAGTGAGTCAGAGGTTAATATATCTGACACAAACATTGACCAACCAACAGAGTGTATTGTACTTACCACCAAAGAGGATTGGATAGCTAGATTTTTGTACACTGCATTTCCACCAATCATTATAATCCTCTTGAAGGCTTTTTTTAGATCCTATAAAGGCAGGAATGGTGCCACCATTCCTCAGCCTGTGTCTAGTATTATCTTACCAAGAGATTGTATTTATAGGGGATTTTGTAGCTTGCATAACTATTACAATTGCCACTGTATGACGGAGCTGTCTGAAAGAGAAAACGGTTCTCTTTGGGCTCCAAAATTCCAGCTCTGCCCGCTCAGTAATGCTGCCTGTTTTCTTGGGTTGGCAAATGTAAATCAGTGTGCCCACTCTGTTATTCTGCCTTCGCCTGTCTTTCTTGGGCTGCAGAATGCTTCCCTTTGTCTTTCTGCCTGCCTTCTAGGGTTGTACCTGCTTTATACATTTGTGCAGAGTCCAAGATTATGTGTGGGACAGAGCAGGTAGAGAAAGAAGTACTTTTCTCTCATTCTCACAATACAAGAACTCGTGGGCATTCAATGACATTGCGGAGCAGTAGGGTTAGAACGGATGAAAGGAAGTACTTCTTCACCCAAAGAGTGATTAACACATGGAATTCACTGCCACAGGACGTGGTAGCAACCACAAGCATAGACGACCTCAAGAGGGAATTAGATAAATTATGGAGCAGAGGTCCATCAGTGGCTATTAGCCACAAGGTATAGATAGGAACTCTCAGTCTGGGGCAAGTGATGCTCTGTCTTCTTGGTGCTTGGGAAGGGGCAACAGTGGGAGGGATTCTAGTGTCCTGGCCCCACTGGTGGACCTCCTGATGGCACCTGGTATTTTTGACCACTGTGTGACAGAGTGTTGGACTGGATGGGCCATTGGCCTGATCCAACATTGGCTTCTCTTATGTTCTCTTATGTTCTTAGTGGTTAGACGAGGATCTGGGAGAGCTGGATGCACTCTGCCATACACTCGCTGGGTGGCCTTTGAATAGTCCCAAGTAGGGTTGCCAAATGGGCCCGGGGGCGGGTAATCCCCCGCTTCGGAGCCCCGATTTCCGCCCCGGCGGAATCGGGGCCTGGGGGGAACCCCGCCCCTGAAGATGCATCAACAGAGGTGACTCAGCCACGTTGCTGACTGGCTCGCTCTTCGCGCTGCTGCTGCCGCCGCCGCTGCTGCCCCCCCCCCTCCGTTCGCTACTGCCTACCTGCCAGCCTCCCTCCTGCCTCTTCTCCTTCTTCTTCTCCCTCAGCCTCGCCTCTCTCCGCCCACACAGCGGCCCAGCGACAGCGCACCAGTTGCTCGCCCTCCTCGCCGGCTCTGCCGCTCCCGCTCATTCTCCGCCAGGGGAGCAGCTCGAGCGGGGCCGGCGCTCCCCCTGTCTGGCTGGGCTCCCCTTGGGCGCCCTCGCTCCCCCACACGCACCGCTCGCGCCTGCCTTGCCCGCCCGCCTCATAAATGTGTGTGTGTGTGTGTGCGTGCGTGCGCGCACATGAGCGGGGTTTGGGGGAGCTTTTCTTTTCCTCCCCCCCCCCTCTTGCAAGCTCGTCATGTCATCCCTTCGCCAGGCACAAATCTTCTGCCACCGCCGCCCTCACGTTGGGGGCGTGGCTGAGCTCGTCGGGGAGGAAACCATATGGTTTCCCCCCCTGATGAGCTCGGCCACACCCCAACGTCTGCAACGTCGCACGTCACTTCTGGTGATGTCGTGCTGGCGCACGCGTGCTTCGCGCGCATGCACACCCCCCCCAAAGGACCTCCCGGACGACGACAAGCCTCCCCCACTCTGAGGGGTAAGTGGATTTGGCAACCCTAGTCCCAAGCTCTCTTCACAGGTTTTCTGTAAGGATAAAACCAAGGAAAGCAGAGTGATGTGCAGCACCTTAAACTGATTTTTAGACAATGTGCTAAATTTAGAAAACCTTATAAAACTTTCTCATTATCTGTAACATTTCAAGGAGGATGCCTTAAGTGTAAAAAAACAACAACCCTTCATCCCAATTGTGTGGTACAGATTAAAAAACAGAGCAAGACATTTCTTTCCTATTGAAACTGTTATGTATTGCGACGGGAACATTCCAGGACTGTTTCTACCAGAGACTGGCTGAGCTTGGAGCTCTAGAACAATATCCCACCGGGACTCTGGAGGTGGCCAATGGGGAATTAATGGTTCTGACAATGGCCTGTCGTTGGTAGCTGTTTTGGGAAGTGGGTGGAGTTGCATGCTATTTAAACAGGGCAGTTGCCCTGGGTCTTTGTCTTGTTCTTGCTGAATCATTAATAAAGGAGAGCTGATCACTAAGCCTGGGGGAGGACCATCCATGGAGCCCAGTATTTAACAGGAACCAATGGAAATGGTGGGAAAGGAGTGAAAAAAACAGCAACAATATTGTAGTAACAGATAACAATAAAAATAAAGAACATATATTTTAAAAACAATTAAAACGATTGAAGAACAACAGAAAGAAAAATTTGGAATCTCTCTCGGCCTAATATCCTTTTAACTGAAAATGCTAGTAGTGATTTCCTCTCCCTACCAGTGACTAAAGGAAACTGAGCGATCACCTTTTCTGGAAGGGTTTTAAAAAAAAAAAGATAAGCTGCAGGGCCTGCAAGACGGTGCTCTTCCACCAGGCTTTCAATTAGGAGCCGCCACTCCTCCTCCACCACCACCACCAACAACAACAACAACAACATTCGTGGTTTTGGGTTGGCTCTGGCCCCAGGGAGGGTTTGTGTTATATTATCGCACCAAGCTGAAGATCATCGATACCGATAAAATTGTTAGTACGCCATCTGAATCATTCAATGATTACCATCAAAGAGTACCATCACTAGCACTTTAATCGTTAATTGTTGGACTGTTTTTAATGCTTAATGTTGTTGTTGTAAGTTGTTTAAATTTCGTACATGGTTTTTATGGTACAGGGTACCAATTACTGTAAGCCGCTCTGAGCCTGCTCGCGGGGAGGGCGGGGTATAAATCAAAATAATAAATAAATAAATAATACTAAATGAACTTTTGTCATGTTGTAAGTTTGGGGTAAGGCTGCCACCTCTCTTCTGACCAGGCCTCTGATCCTTTGGCTGCATGACTGGGAAGTAGGGATGCCAGCCTCCAGGTGGGACCTGGAGATCCCCTGAGATTACAGCTCATCTCCAGACTACAGAGATCAGTTCCCCTGGAGAAAATGGATGCTTGGGAGGGTGGACTCTATGCAAATGAGGCCTCACCATAGATTTATACAGGGGCATCATGATACTGGCTTATTTGTTTTCATTACCCTTCCTAATAATCCCCAGCATAGCATTTGCATTTTTATTGAAGTTGTAAACTGAGTCAACATATTCTGTGAGTTATCTACAACGAATCGAAGATCTCTCTCCTGATCAGTTACTGCCAGTTGGGACCCCATCAATGTATATTTATAGTTAGGATTTTTGGCTTCAATATGCATTATTTTGCACTTGCCCATATTGAAAGTCATTTGCCACACTGATGTCCATTCACCCAACCTTGATAGATCCCCCTGGAGTTCCTCACAGTCCTCCCTGGTTCTCAGTGCCTTGAACAATTTAGTGTCGTCCACAAACTTAGCCACTTTACTGCTTACTCCCAACTCCAAATCATTAATGAACAAAGCACCGGACCTAGTACCAAGCCCTTCGGTACCCCACTGCTTATCACCTTCCACTGTGAAAATTGTCCATTGATATCCACCCTTTGTTTCCTATTAATTAACAGGTTTTTAATCCACAAGACGACTTGTCCTCTTATCCCATGACTGCTGAGTTCACTTAGGATGCTTTGATGAGGAACTTTATCAACAGCTTTCTGGAAATCAAGGTAAATACAGAACCCATTACAATATGTCTACTAATTTCATCTTTAATAATGGATTCCCCCAACTTTCCTGGAATCAACGTTAGACTGACCAGACTGTAATTTCACAGATCTGTTCTGGAAATATTTTTAAAGATGGGGGTGATATTAGCTACCTTCCAGTCCTCGGGAATGGAGGCAGATTTTAGTGATAGATTGCATATTTTTGTTAGGAGATCCACAAGTTCACATTTGAGTTCTTTCAGAACTCTTGGATGTATGCAGGGCTTTTTTGTAGAAAAAGCCCAGCAGGAACTCATTAGCATAATAGGCCACACCCAATAGCATAAACGCATTAGCATATTAGGCCATGCCCCAACAACACAGCTCATTAGCATATTAGGCCACACCCCATGTTACCAGAAGTGTGGTCATCCAGCCACACCCACCTTTTGCTTCTTATTCTGTTTACTTTGTTTATTGTCAAAACCCAGGGCCTTTTTTGCAGCAGGAACTCCTTTGCATGTTAGGCCACACACCCCTAATGTAGCCAATCCTAATGAGTTCCTGCTGTTGGGTGTGGCCTATTATGCTAATTAGTTCCTGCTGGGCGTGGCCAGCTCGGGAGCCAGCCAGAACTCCGTTCCTGTACGTTCCTGCCCAAAAATAGCCCTGGCTATCACCAGCCTCTGCATAGCAGCCCTGGTATTCTCCATCCAAATGCTAGCCAGGTCCAACCCTGCTTAGCTTCTGAGACCTGATGAGATCAGGCTATCCAGGTCAAGGTTTCTTTTACTGTAGGCATCTTTAATTGGCCTTTCTCCATCCCAGATCTTTTGGGTGTCGTTACAAACACATTTTTCTTGGCAGGCATGTAGGCAAATATTTTCCTGAGGCTGAAATGAATCTCCATCTCATTCTGTATTCTGCACACAGGCGTTGCATCAACAGTACAGATTTACAGCATGCGCCACCAATGTTCCCTCTAAGCTGTGGAGTCTTGTGAGCAAAAATTCAACTTTGTGAGCCACTGGCATTAAAGTTGTGAGCAAGCAATTTGTCTGCTGCATAAATTTAGTTTGCTGTGGATCCATCCTCCCTTAGCTGAGATAAAAATCTGTGAGCTGGAGGCTAAAAAACTGTGAGCTAGCTCACACTAACTCAGCTTAGAGGGAACACTGGTGCCACCAATCACGGCCAGACCCAGCCACCATATCGTGTCTCTTTTCTTTTCTCAGTTGCTGGAAACAGGGCTGGCCCACCCCAAAAAGTAGATTAAACAGTGAGCAACAAAGTTCCCAAATCAAACTGGAAACCAAGGGATGCACGTTATTCTGGTAGTTACGTCTCTTTGCCTTTTCCCACATTCTGTTTGTCAGCTATGCTGCCATAAGGATTGGGGGTGGGGTGCTTGCTTGCCCTGTGTACCAAGTACTGCTGCATTCCTTCTGTGCTTCTGTAACGCTTGCTTATCTATGGCCTTGCAGGTGGTGTGTAGTGTCTGGGATTCAGAGAACCGTGGGAGCGCTTTCGGTTCTCAAGTTTCGGCTCTAACGGCCTGGGGCTCCTTCTCCCGCACGCGGGAATATGGCTAATTGGCCTAAGGAAAGGGGGGTGCATACGAATACCCAATATCCCATTATGCTTGTAGGGCCAACGCCATTCCTAACAGTGACTTTGTTAATGCATCTGTAGCTCTGCAATAAAGTATAACCTTTCTGATAAGTGTGTACTCAGTTGTTGGCCGTGGAACCTGACCCTGTTATCCAAAAGCTGCCTTACATCTCCAGGTTATTTCTCACAGGTGACAGCCAACAGAAACCGTAACAAGTTTCTCAGCAGCGAATAGGTGTCATATCTAATACACATAAGCTGTTTCTACTGTAATTGTGTTCATTTAAGGCCATACATTGTATAGTAAAAAAAAATAAAAACAATGATTATAACACATTAAATGCATAAACAGTTGGTGTGACTGTGATTCTGCGTTACTTTCTTTTGAGAATACTGTTGGGTACTGCCTCTTTAAGAGGCTATCCTATTAGACCTCAAAGCAAGCAGGAGAGTAGGAGGGACTCGGTGCTCTAGAAACAGCTTAAGCATTGTTATTCCTTATTTCAGTAGCGAAATATTCTGGGTTCAGACACGTAGAAGTAATCAGCTCATCGTTTATTAGTGATTTGGCAAGAGAAAGAAGACTGCAATCCCTGGCCGAAGCCAGGTAATGATGCCTGAAAAGGGTTACACCCAAAAACACTCCACTCCCAACGATAGGCTATTTACACTCTATTTTTTTCCCAATTGGTTTACTCTAAGATCCTTGTCTCCCTACTGGTCCATTCTAGGATCCTAGCCATCTATTGTTATGCATCCCAAGCTCAGTCCTTTTGCAAGGGCAGTTCAGACTCAATACATAAGAAGTAGCCAAGTTACCTGCCCTACAGTTACTGCTGTTAAAGAGGCCTTCAGCCAAACAGAAGTGGGTGTTTGATGTTTGCTCCACTATACAAAACATGGTGCCAAGGATGAGATCCCCCTGCTGTTAAAACACCAAGGAAGCTGTGGGAATAAGTTCAAACTAGCTTCTTTCTTGTCTTCCACTCCAGTGTTGACTTACTGCAGAAATGGCTGCACTGGGCCATATAGAAGGATTTGATGTAAGTCAACCCACCTCTTGGGACTGTTATGCAGAAAGACTATCTTACTGTCTACAAACGAATAAGATTGAAGAGGAAGAACAAAAGTGTGCAAATTTATTGTCCGTGCTCTCCTTCATTCTCTGACAGCACCTGCTGCACCAAGTACAAAAACTTATGATGAAGTGATAGCTCTGCTGAAGACACATTTTTGCCCAACACCGGCCCCAGTCACATGGGCCAGATAATGTGGGGGGGAGGCGTGGCTGTTTGCCCCGGAGCAAAATAAAGTGTGGTAGCCCGATCACACACGAGAGCCAGTTTGGTGTAGTGGTTAAGTGCGCGGACTCTGATCTGGGAGAACCGGGTTTGATTCCCCACTCCTCCACTTGCACCTGCTGATGTGACCTTGGGCCCGCCACAAGCTCTGGCACAGCTGTCCTTGAAAAAGAGCAGTTTCTGTCAAGAGCTCTCTCAGCTCCACCTACCTCACAGGGTGTCTGTTGTGGGGAGGGGAAGGGAAAGGAGGTTGTAAGCCGCTCTGAGACTCCTTTGGGTAGTGAAGGGCGGGGTATAAATCCAATCTCTTCTTCTTCACTCTTAGGCTGTTAGCTGGTGATCACACGGTGATGCTGGAGCATGGCAAAGAAGCGGCGCAGCAAGCATTTCGTGTTTGTGCACATGCGCAGTTCCATGGAGCAGCACTGCTTTTAGTTATGTGTTTGTGCGCGTGCGCTTACAGAAAACATCTGGTTTGTGATGGGACATGGACAGGCACTGGATGCCACATGATACTAGCGCGTCCGCGATCAAATGCCCGCCCCTGCCCCATGTTTTCCAGAAACTAGTGCACTTTCCAAGGTAGTTTTTTATTGTGCATCTTCAGCGGGACGCCACGGGTGTGCTACGCTTCCCAGATGTTGCAGTGTGATTGCGCCCCAAAAATCCGCCTGACATTTATGCCTTTAGCGCTGCAAATCCTCAATTTGAACAGGGCCACCATCTGTTACTCTACAGAGGTTCTGGTTTTTTAAGCATGATCAGTGAGCCAGTGGAAATATAGGAGAATACCTCACAGAGCTCCATCACCTTGCTGAACATTGTGAATCTGGGGGTCTTCTGGAAGGCTTGTGATGAAATCGGCTCATCTGTGGAGTCAAGGGTGAAGCCATCCAGCGGCACCTCCTCTCTGAACAGAATCTGATTTTTGCGGCAGCACAGTGACAAGCATTAGCAGCTAAAGCCGCTTCATGTAATGTCAGAGAAATTCGTAGCAGGCACCCTACTGACGCCCACATTCTCCAACAAACCCAGGAATCAGATGAGGAGCAAGTACAGAAGCTCACATCTACATCAGTGGGATTACGTAAATCAAGTAAAGCATCTATATGTTGAAGCTGTGGAGGGCAACATAAACAAAGTGAACGCAGTTTCAGGAATGCTGAGTGTCACACTTGCCAAAAAGGGGTCACATTGAAAGAGTTTGTCAGTCAAGGGGCTAATCCCTGGAAACAAAGAGAGGGAGGAAAAGGTACCAAGCTTCAAACTGCCCGTAATTATGCGGGTTTCCTGAGGAAGAAGTACAGACATTGTACTCCATTTAACATATCCACGCTATCGAGGGGCAGTGCCCAGAAATGACTGCTGTAGAGATAAATGGTTAAAGTGAGAAATGGAAGTTGACTCTGGGGCTGGATCCACCATCATAGACAGCAACACATCTTTTCAGCTATTCCATTCTCCCAGATTACACAGCCCAGGAACCTAAGGGAAGGGTCAGGATCACCCTTTAATTTAAACCACTGAAAATGGCACTTGAGATTTTTTTGAAATTCAAAATTAGCCAAGTATTTTATTCAACATAGAGAGGAAAGGTCAGGTGAAATCAGGGGTTGAAATTTCTGGGGTAAAACCAGTACACGCACAGACTTTAGTTCTTATGTTTCACAGTAACAAGAGTTTCTTAAACTATTCACAGTTACTTAAATCTTTGTGTTGAGAGGCTTTTGTTCCAGTGTTTTCCAAACACTCCAGCACACTTCCTTTGAGTATTCTCTGACTCTTTTGGTTTCCAGAAAGCTGGTACACTCTTTTCTAGTACTCAAACCCCTTCTCTTGAAACACCACTACTCATCTTGAGTTTTTAACTGAATCTTAAGGTTTCCACAGGCAGTTTCTAACCACACCAGACCAGGGATCTCGGCACTCTTCAGCGCTAACTACCTGCTTAACTGGGCAGGGAATTTTCTTATTTCTCTAGAAGATCTGTCCTCTTTCCTTAGCCCAAATGGGAGTCGCTGTCTAACTACCCACTTGTCCTTGCCAACTTTCCCCAGTTCTCCTGTTTGTGTTAAACTGCTCTCAGTCAGGGCTGCATTTTGAATGAATTCTCCCCAGCATTCAGCTCTAAAGCCTCTCTGTGCTCAGCTGGCGCTTAGTGATCACCAACCCATGCTGGCTCTTAGTGATCACAATAAAGCTCAAGGGAGATTCACAGTCGAAAGGAATAAATAATAAGTGTAAAGGAGACTGTGCTTGTTCCCTATCCTGGCCTGACAGTGTTCTCTGCCACTTTCTCTTACCATGGCACAAGGGGGGGCCAAAGCATTTTGAAGAAGGAACTGAACATGGTTAACTCTGAGCAAGGAGTCATGGTAACAAATTTAAAAACATTTAAAAGGATTTGTCACAAAGCACACAGGGAAGAGCTGTTCTTCTCCAGCAAGGCCTGCAGATCCATCATGGCGTAAACTTTTGTGGTCACAATAAAGCTGCTAGTCTTTAAGGTGTCAGGAGACCCTTGATTGTTTTTGCTGCAGCCAATTCACACCCCTCTTCCCCCTCTGGGAGGTGTTCAGCCCCTGCCATGGAAAGCAGTACAAGAGGGAATATTCCACAGAGATTGACATAGGAGTACAGCCCAGTAGTCGATAGCCTTTGGAGATGAAGACAGAGCCCAGGGAGCTGTGGAACCTTCTTTCTGAGATGCTTTAAAGAAAAGGCTAGTAAACATTGGTCACATACAGTTTGCACAGAAGGGTTACTGCCATAGTACCAGGAGCTGATGTACGAGAGTCCATCCTAGATGCCTGTGGTGAGTTAACATTCTGAGACCCAGCATGGCAGAGTGGATAAACATATGGAGCAGAGGTCCATGAGTGGCTATTAGCCTCAAGGTATAGAGGGAACACTCTGCCTGGGGCAAGTGATGCTCTGTCTTCTTGGTGCTTGGAGGGGGACAACAGTGGGAGGGGTTCTGGAGTTCTGGCCCTGCTGGTGGACCTCCTGATGGCACCTGGGTTTTGGCCACTGTGTGACACAGAGTGTTGGACTGGATGGGCCATTGGCCTGATCCAACATGGCTTCTCTTATGTTCTTATGTTGAACTAAGACCTGGGAGAACCAGATTTGAATCCCCATTCTGTCATGGAGGTTACACTCAATCTAACCCATTTTACTGGATTGTTATTATGAGGATAAAATGGAGGAGAGAAGAATGACCAAAGCCACTTTAGTCCCACCTAGGGAGAAAGGTTGTGTATAAACGAAGTAGGTCAATAAATTAATAAACTACTTGATCTATCCTTGCAAATGTTCACACATCACCTTGCTCTGGCTCGTGTGGTGTAAGGTTGCCAGTTTCCAGGTAGTGGCTGGAGGTCTCTGGAATTACTGGTCTCCAAGTTATAGAGAAGATGGCTGCTTTAGAAGGTGGACACTATGGTATGGTGTGGTATGAGGTCCCTCCCTGCGCCAAACCCCGCCCTCCCCAGGTTCCACCTCCAAACTCTCCAGGAATTTACCAATTCAGACCTGGAAATCCTCTCCTCCCATGATTGCCAGACCTTTTAAGCACCCAAACAAGCCACCAAAAGAAGAAACCACCACAGCAAAGAGCAGAGACAATATTCAGTCTTCCTGTTCCTTACTAAACTTGAAATGTACACTTTCTCTGATTTATTCGAAGTACCATTTCATTTGAGAATAATGGTTTCTTTTTACAAATTCAACGGTTGAAATAACCCCCCGAAGCCCATTTTAAATGTACAGCGGGTACTTAAAGAGGCTTTCATCTTTAAAGACAAAAAATATGATTAAGCAAAGGGGAGGGATACAAAAAAACAAATACACAGTAGTTTTGCCAGGAGTGGTCATGAGCAGCATCAGCAAAGAGCAATATTCCATAGGTCCAGTTGTCAATTTGTGGGAAACAAATTGTAGAAATGCAGGCCCAGAAGAGACAAGCTAAAAACAATGGCACGGCAATCTGCATAGAAAAGAATTAGGCTGAAGATAACAGAAAGAAAATGGGAAGGAGGGAGAGAAAAGCTCGAGGCCAAACTAAGACTTCTAGTAAACAAGATATTATGGTTAAAACTAGCCACTATGTGTCCTGGTTCAGGGATCCCGGGACTTAACCCACACACCTCAGAGACCCCAACGACCACCAACTCACCCCGGGAACGGGCAGACCAAGAAGCCCCCGCCTCGCCGAGCCCCATCAGCACAGCCAGGACGCAACGGTCCGACCCCGCCCGACCACGGAGCACAGAGCCACGGGAAGAAGCAGGAAAGGCTGACGGCACCGGGGAGAGGCTGACCTCGCAAAACCCTACACGCCAGCATAGCTACGACCACACCCTGGCTGCGGGGAAAGCGTCGGAGCTTATCAAGGGGGAGGAGCTGGGAGGAATGAGAGGGAGGCGGGGACGGGAGACGGCGCTGAGCGAGGGAGCTGGGTATAAAGGAGAGGGAAGCGAAGGGGGCGGGGAGGAAGGACGTGCTCGGAACTACCTGACGCTGGCAGAGAGAGGAGTCCAGGGAGGAAACTGACAAGCTGGGGCGGGGAAAGCGTCGGAGCTTATCAAGGGGGAGGAGCTGGGAGGAATGAGAGGGAGGCGGGGACGGGAGACGGCGCTGAGCGAGGGAGCTGGGTATAAAGGAGAGGGAAGCGAAGGGGCCTGGGAGGAAGGACGTGCTCAGAACTACCTGACGCTGGCAGAGAGAGAAGGAGTCCAGGGAGGACACTGACAGGCTGGGAACCGAAGCATGGAGGTAGAGGGACTTACGGGGTGGCGTTCAACTCCATTCCCTACCCAGCTGAGGCCCCAACGCTCCCCCTCTTCTTTACAAGCCTCGTCTCCCAGAGCCGTCAGACCTCCCCCGCCTTGAGACTTCACAGCCACAGGAGGGTCTGCTCCCGGCGCCCAGGGCGGCCTTGACACTATGTATCTAGTTTCCTTCTCCCCCTGTGTGGCCCTGACCTGGATAGCCCAGGCTAGCCTGATCTTGGAAGCTAAGCAGGGTTGGCCCTGGCTAGTATTTGAATGGGTGACCTCCAAGGAATACCTGAGGCATGGAGCAGAGGCAGGCAATGGCAACCCACCTCTGAAATGTCTCTTGCCTTAAAAACAAGTCTAGCTCACCACCGAATGGTGCATAATGCTAAAAGAGCTAGAACTTGTGGCTGCCAGACAATCCTAGGATCTCCTGGCTATACTACACACACTGTCATATGAGTATTATTATTTCCCCTGTGTAACATCTAGAAGACATTACCTTAACTTATGACATCCCTAGCTCTTTTCAGATGTTCAATTTTGGTGTGCCAGACATGTGTGTACTACCCATGGTTGTCCTAATGCACAGTTGTCACCAGTGTTCCCTCTAAGCTGAGTTAGTGTGAGCTAGCTCACAGTTTTTTAGCCTCCAGCTCACACATTTTTGTCTTATCTCAGGAAGGATGGGCTCCAGAGCAAACTAATTTATGCAGTAGCCAAATCGCTAGCTCACAACTTTAATGCCAGTAGCTCACAAAGTAGAATTTTTGCTCACAAGACTCCACAGTTTAGAGGGAGCATTGGTTGTCACTGTTTGTAACTAGGAAAACTTGAGGACCCTAAGGAGCAAACACATACTCTAAAGAATGTTGTGTTCATTGTGTACATTCCAGAACTGTAAAATATGCATGTTGCCCTATTTACACAAAATGGCAACTGTTGTATCTTCACTCCAGTACACATGTATGTAAATGCTTGCACATGAATGCTAGCACACCATGTTGTGTGCGGCCTACCATTTCATACGCTACAGCTCATGAGGTTTGAGCTGCTAAGGATGAGAATGTATTCTTTGACCATTATATTTGTCTAGAATTTCTTTAAAGAACCAAACGTGTTGTATTTAAATGAAGTGACCAGATCCTTGATTTACCTTTGGTCTAAGAATACAAAGTAGGTTTCCCAATTCCCTGGGCATGACAGGAAATTCTGTACCCCCAGCCCCAATCTCTTGCCCTGAGAAATTGAGGAGCAAGAGAAAAAATGGCATCTATGGTGACACTCTAGGAATTTTTGCTAGTCCCTATTGCCTTCACCATACAGTTAGGGGAAATTCCTAGAGTGTCACTCAAAAGTCCACCCTCCCTTGGTATCACCCCCCAAATCTCCCAGCATTTGCCCAGGTAGTGTTGGGAACCTTAATACCAAGTATCAACACTTTCATCTGTGAAATGCTAGAGGGGTGATTTATTGGTGATAATGGAACTGGAGGATAATGTGGCTACCGTGGTTACCTCTGGAATGTAGGAGGAGAACTGAATGGGAAAAAGTATTATTGATACTGAGTTGTAGAGTATGAACATGCATGTATCAGAGTGGACAAAGTTATATTTTTACAGAGGGGCTTACTGGCCAAAACACTTTTACTTTCTTTTTATATACATCCGAGATAGGGTGCCTTTAACATAGCGCTTAACAATGACTTTTTCTACAGAGTGTTTCTCATCACAGGACTGGAATGATGGAAGAAACTATACTTTTTGAAGCTGCCATTCTGTTTTCTGTGACCTCTGTGTACATATCCTTTCCCTGTTGGTTTCTATCATCCTGCTCCTGCGTTGGAATGCAAAAGATAACTGCTGGAGGGTGTGTGGGGGAGAAGATACTGCACTGCCTGCCTATTGCTTTTCTCATGACTGCTGCACCTGTGTTTTGTCTGATGTTTTGCCTGGTTCCCATAGACTGGGCGCGCAACCGTTTCCTTAGCCCGCCAGCGGGAAAGTTATTCATTGGATCTGTATCTGTTTGAAGTTCCTTTATTATGCTTGACCTAACCGTGTATCCCCAGTTCTAACAAAGAACGTGTTTGAGTATGTCTTCAACGCTTTGAAATAAACTTTACTTTTCTTCGAAAACGTGGATTTATTCTCGATGCTTGGGGATCCAACATATTGTTAGAACTCCCTTTTTTCCTATCGTTCCGAATCTGGCAAGATCATGAGCGGAATTGAGGGGAATCTACCTAACACGGAGGGGGACTCGGGATCGGTCCCACAAACCTCCGCATCTGTGGTGTTCAC
>NW_015166567.1:23761-23895 GCF_001447785.1 Gekko japonicus | reverse complement strand
TAGAAATTTCATCCAGAATTTCGCTCAAATTGCCCTTCCTCTGACTGATTTGCTAAAGACCAAGGGGAAGGGGTTTGATGCTACGAAACCAGGCGCCCCGCTTAAATGGTCCCCTGCTTGCGCAGAGGCTTTTG
>NW_015166567.1:18084-23711 GCF_001447785.1 Gekko japonicus | reverse complement strand
CCCCCGGCATCGGCGGTTGGGCAGGCACTTGCGGAGGCGGTCTCACCGGCTGCTGGACAGGGACCTGCTGCGGGGGAACTCCCGGTGCTTGTAGCGGCTGAGCAGGCATCGGCGGCGCGGGAAATCCCGGTGCAGGAGCAACTTGTAACTGCGCGGCGTGTGCGTCCAGGAAATTGGCCATTCTAACGTCCAACATTCCCGGCAGGCCTTCCATCACATCCTGGAATGCCCGCATTAAGTCTCTCACCGAGTCTTCCAGTTCTGCTAGACGTTCCCCGGTAGTTTCCTCCGGGATGGGGTCCCGAGGGCGGTAGTCCGGGGGTGGGTCATAGTCCTCTTCCGTTTGGAAGGCTCCGGTGCCCTCTTCATCTTCTGCGTGACCACGCGGTCCCGACGGCTCGAACATCCACTCCTCGAGGTCCTGCTTGGGGCTCCCCTTCTCCGAGGTAGACCCAGGTTCCGGGAACAATCCCTTGTCAAACAGACTCTCACGTAATCCGCTCCCCCGACGGGAGTACACCTCACGGGTGCCTTGGGGGGGGGGGCCTGGGTCCAGAAATATATGTCTGCTTTTACTGCTGATGATGATGCCTCCCTGAAAACGTTGCCAGATTGTGTCCGTAGCCCTGAAGGTCTGATTTATTCTGGAGACAAACTGTATGTGCCTATTTCAATGAGGAGGGAGGTGATGGAGTCTGCTCACGGTTCGAAACTGGCAGGGCATTGGAGTTTTGTTAAATCTCTGCAACTCATCCGCAGACAGTTCTGGTGGCCACAAATGCGCAAAGACCTCTTGATGTTTGTTAGGTCCTGCCAAACCTGTGCCTTAACTAAACCCAGGATGGGCAAGCCTCCTGGTTTACTGCAGCCACTCCCTACTCCGTCGAGACCATGGGAAGTGGTGTCCATGGACTTTATTACTGACCTCCCTGCGAGCAAAGGGAACACTGTTATTTGGGTGGTTGTTGATTTGTTTTCTAAGCAAGCTCATTTTGTGCCTTTTCCTTCCTTGCCTACAGCTCAGAGGTTGGCGAAATCGTTTATGTCTCACGTGGTGAAAATTCATCAATTACCTGCTAAATTAATTTCTGACAGGGGGACCCAATTTGTTTCTAAGTTTTGGAGGGAACTTCTTTCCATTTTAGGGGTGGAACAAGGGCTCAGCAGCGCGTATCATCCTGAAACTGACGGACACACGGAACGAGTTAATCAGACCCTGGAACAATATTTGCGTTGTTTTACTAATTATCAACAGAATGATTGGTGTGAATTATTGCCTCTTGCTGAATATTGTTATAACAATACGGTCCATAGCTCCACAGGCATGTCTCCTTATAAAGCTGTATCTGGTTACGACAGTCCCCCCCTCCCTTTCTTGGAGGGGATGGGCCAACGTCCTGTGGGGGATGCTGATACATGGTGTATGTCCTTGCAAAAAGCATGGCCTCTGCTATGCCAAACACTTGACGCAGCCAAGGCTGCTTACAAGACCCAGGCAGACAAGGGTAGGGTGGTGGGGTTTGATCTGAAACCTGGGGATCTTGTGTATGTCTCGACCAAGAACATTAAGATGCTGCGGCCTAGCAGGAAATTGGGATGGAAGTTCATAGGCCCTTTCAAAGTGCGCAAAGTCATAAATGATGTGGCAGTTGATGTTGTTTTACCTAAGAATTTACGTGCCCTGCATTCTGTATTTCACATGAGCCTGTTGAAGAAGGATCCTGGCCCGTCTCCCTGGAGACCGACTACTACTCCTCCTCCACCTGTCATTTTGGAAGGGGATGAACATTTTGAGATCGCTGATATCCTTGATTGTAAAATGAAACGTGGTAAACTCTGGTACCTTATCGAATGGGTTGATTTCGGTCCCCAGCACCGCGAAAGACAACAAAATAACCTTCAAAGCTTTAATACAAACGCTGTACACATGATTGTGAGGAGCCCGTCCTTCACCTTGCCCAGCCATGTTCAACTTTGCCTTTTGTGCTATTTCTGACTTCCTTGTTAGCTCTTGATTTAGTACAACCTTATTGGGCCGTTGTCAGCAAGCTGCCATTCTGTTTTCTGTGACCTCTGTGTACATATCCTTTCCCTGTTGGTTTCTATCATCCTGCTCCTGCGTTGGAATGCAAAAGATAACTGCTGGAGGTTGTGTGGGGGAGAAGATACTGCAATGCTTGCCTATTGCTTTTCTCATGACTGCTGCACCTGTGTTTTGTCTGATGTTCTGCCTGGTTCTCATGTACTGGGCGCGCAACCGTTTCCTTAGCCCGCCAGCGGGAAAGTTATTCATTGGATCTGTATCTGTTTGAAGTTCCTTTATTATGCTTGACCTAACCGTGTATCCCCAGTTCTAACAAAGAACGTGTTTGAGTATGTCTTCAACGCTTTGAAATAAACTTTACTTTTCTTCGAAAACGTGGATTTATTCTCGATGCTTGGGGATCCAACACCCCCCCCATCCGAACTCCAAAACATATACAGGTCTCAGGATTTCAACCTGGAAACTCATGTTGTAAACTCAAGTAGGGTTGTAGTGGGTAATACTGGCATTATCTAGACCAGTGGTTCTCAACCTTCCTAATGCTGCGACCCTTTAATACAGTTCCTCGTGTTGTGGTGACCCCCAACCATAAAATTATTTTCCTTGCTATCATAAGACCATCAAAAATTTGTGTTTTCTGATGGTCTTAGGCGACCCCTGTGAAAGGGTCGTTCGACCCCCAAAGGGGTCGCGACCCACAGGTTGAGAACCACTGATCTAGACAAATATTCTGTAAATCAACATAGTAGAAATGTGGTAATTTATTTGAACTGGCATGGACTGCGTGGATCTGTTTTATTGGAAAGTGTGTGTCTGCACTCGGAGGAGAGCAAGAAACACGCCTTGATTTTTAGTTTCCCAGAATGAACTTTGGACTAAAGTGAAACCAGGTTTTTAAAATTTGGCTTGAAATTTTATGACCATCGCAGATCACCATGAGTCTGTAAAGGAGAAATTGTGTACACAACCAGAATTTGGACCCAGGCCATGCAGGAAGGTGAGATGGAGGCTGAACTCTTCAGCCCCTACCACTAACCAAAACCAAGTTTCCAATGTTGTTACGTAATGTGATAAAGAGTCCTTGCAAAACCCTAAGTAGTATATAGGTAAGCCAACAGAAAATGTCATGCAGTAGAACATCATGATTCATTGTTGGAGTACCATATGGAGGTGGCGTCCCAGACTATTGGTCTGTCTTGCTTATTCTGACTGGAAGGAGTGCATTAGGAAATGGGAAAAGCTCTGGAGCAAGCCAAGCTGAATGCTCCCCATGGCTCTACAAACCAGTACTGCAGTGACCCCACAGGTCAGACACAGGGTTGCCACTTAACTCTTTGGGGTGGGAGTCCTTTTGCCGGTGCTCCTGTGTCCCCCACATTTGCTCAGTTAAGCAGCAGGAGGGAAATGGTGGGGGAAAGCTACATTGATTGACATCATAATGTCACTTCTGGGTTTTATGACCAGGAATTTCCCAAACTGGAGTTGACAACCCTTGCCAGATCTGAGGAGGAGTTGGCTTTTATACTCTACCTTTCACTACCCAAAGGAGTCTCAAAGCGACTTACAATCGCCTTCCTTTCCTCTCCCCACAACAGACACCCTGTGAGGTAGGTGGGGTTGCCAAGTGCCACTTACAGTTTAGTGGGGGAGTCCCGGTCGCCGGTCTGGAGATCCTTAGCACGCACGCAAAGCGCACATGCTGCATTGACACCACCCGGAAGTGACATCATCGCGTCGCGCACGTTGGGTGCAGGGCCACAATCATCCGAGGGAAAACCATAGAGTTTTCCCTCGGATGATAGAGCGTCCCCCCGCAATGTGCCCGATGTGATTATGTCACCTCCGGGTGATGTGTTCACACTGGGCATGTCACGTGCTTTGGGGGTGGGGTCCCCCCTGGCAGCCCAATCCCTGCCGGCGGGGAACAGGCCTCTCGGGTGGGGGTTTCCCCACCCCACGGGGGGACTTGGCAACCCTAGAGGTAGGTGGGGCTGAGAGAGCTCTGAGAGAACTGAGACTGGCCCAAGTTCACCCAGCAGGCTTCATGTGGAAGAGTGGGGAATCAAATTTATTTATTTTATTTTTATTTTTATTTAGATTTGTATCCTGCCCACCCCACATAGCAGGCTCAGGGCGGGTTCCATCAATTACCATATACAAAAACTTAAAAACAATTAAAATACATCAGATAAAAACATAACAGTATTCCTATGTGCTGATCAGTGCCTCAACAGATGAGGTTTTTCAGATTGGGTTTCCTAGATGGTCAGCATAGGTCTGACCCACTGAAGGGGAGACCCAATAAAGATGGGGGGGATGCCAGCCACCTCAACTAAAAGCCAGGCAGAAGAGCTCTGTCTTACAGGCCTTGTGGAACTGTAAGAAGTCCCCCAGGGCCCTGACCTCATATGGGAGCTCATTCCATCGGGTAGAGGCCAGGGCCGTAAAGCCCTGGACCTAGCAGAGGCAAGATGGACGTCTCTGGGGCCGCCGCAGACAACCAGGAGATGCTAATTGGCAGATCGTGAAGCCCTTGGCAGATCATAACTCCTAGAGAGGTGTCCCCTAGCCGTAACACCTCACAAACCCACAGGAGCAAGCTATGGTTTGGGGTTTTTAAAAAATCTAAATTAGTTGTTTTCCAAATGAACAAACAACGTGCCCGGTGGTAAAGAGAACCATATGCTGCAAGGAATCTTTGTGTGGGTCAGAATCCTCATTATTTGCCTCTCCTCTTACTGCAATGTATTTCTGGATTCTTTCTGGTTTCCTTTCAAGCATGTGTGTTGACCTTTGCTGGGGGAAATGATGGGTGGGTCGGATCAGAGGTGGCAAATCCCATTGTTTTGACTTAGAGACAGCACAGGCAATGCTTGGCACATACGTAATCGCTTGCGCTGCCTTGAGAAGCTGCCCAAGCATTAGGAATGCTATCAAAGCCCCACTCGGTTCCAAAGAATTTGTGCCTCCTTAAGCGGTTTGACACGCTGGCTTTGAGTGAGAAAAGTCTCCTCCGGAGTCTCAAAAATAAGCGAGCTGATCTCATAGAAAACAGCAAAAAAAGAGGGAGAGAGATTAATCCCACTTCAAAACATAAGTAAGACCCAAGTAAATATCAGGCTCTGCTTGGAGGACTTGGCTAATGAGAGGAATAAACTTTGTTTCCTCGTTAAGACTGCTAATCCTAAAATATGTGGCACTGGAAGCGAACTGGCAGCAAGGACATTTCTTAGCGACTCTCCACCTCATCAAAGAGAAACATCTTGGCTTCTCGCCAGCCCATTTCGTAACATGTTTAAGTACAACCTTTCATTAGCACGTGTCATTACAGAATGGAGGCAAAATATCAAACACTGAATAAATATAGAAATCTCCATGGAAAATTGCCCCTGGCAAAAAAGAAATAGTGGTTTTGAGTTTTTTGTGAGTGGGTGGGAAAAGAAAGTTTGAGTCTATATTCCAGGGAAGCCTAATGCTAGAACGAGTTGCCTTCCTTCCTTCCTTCCTTCCTTCCTTCCTTCCTTCCTTCCTTCCTTCCTTCCTTCCTTCCTTCCTTCCTTCTTTTTTGGGTTTTCTGGGCTGG
>NW_015166567.1:17390-17743 GCF_001447785.1 Gekko japonicus | reverse complement strand
TCCCTTCCTTTTCTCTTCGAAGTGGCTTACAACATTGTTTCTATCTAGGGTGAAAGATATGGGGTGTGGAGACATGGGAGGCACCCTCAGCAATGGTGGGATGTCACTTCCAGAAAGTAACATCATGACTCTCTAGGAATCGCTGGTGATTCCTAGAGAGGACTAACGACACTTCCAGGCTTTCCAGTGGGAATCGTTTTTAGGTTCTTTTCTCCCATTGGCCAAAGCAGCGGCAGCTGGAAACAGAAGTCTGGAAGAGGCTTGGCAGCCCTATTTCCCCCTCCTCCATTTTATCCTCACACAAACAGCCTGGCCTAGCAATCAGTGGGAGATCGGGGGGGGGGGGGGAGCTT
>NW_015166567.1:0-16587 GCF_001447785.1 Gekko japonicus | reverse complement strand
CTCCGGCTCACATATTTTTGTCTTAGCTCAGGAAAGATGGCCCCAGAGCAAAACAAATTGTTTGCTCACAGTTTTAATGCCAGTAGCTCAGAAAGTAGAATTCTTGCTCACAAGACTCCACTGCTTAGAGTGAGTGTTGGTTATGGCCACTGTGTGATACAGAGTGTGGGACTGGATGGGTCATTGGCCTGATCCAGCATGGCTTCTCTTGTATTCTTATGCCTTATGATGAAGCAGATAATTGGTCCATCAAATTCAGTATTGCCTATTCTGGCTGGCAGCCACTCTCCAGGGTCTCAGACAGATGTCTTTAACGTCACCTACTGCCCCTCATGGATCACTGCCTTGTCGTGGCGAGGGGGCTTGCGCAGTTCAATGAAGCTGTGGGCTATGCCGTGAAGGGCCACCCAAGACGGACAGGCCACAGCAGAGAACTCAGACCAAGCGTGATCCACCTGGAGAAGGAAATGGCAACCCACTCCAGTATTTTTGCCAAGAAAACCCCATGGACAGTATCAAAAGGCTAAAAGATATGACGCCGGAAGATGAGCCCCTCAGGTCGGAAGGTGTCCAATATGCTACTGAGGAAGAGCAGAGGACAAGTACAAGTAACCCCAGAAAGAGTGAAGCGGCTGGGCCAAAGCCGAAAGGACGCTCAGTTGTGGATGTGTCTGATGGTGAAAGGAAAGTCCAATGCTGCAAAGAACAATACTACATAGGAACCTGGAATGTAAGATCTATGAATCAAGGTAAGCTTGACGTGGTCAAAAATGAGATGGCAAGACTGAACATCGATATCCTAGGAATCAGTGAACTAAAGTGGACAGGAATGGGCGAATTTAACTCAGAAGACCATTATATCTACTACTGTGGCCAGGAATCTCGTAGAAAAAATGGTGTGGCCTTTATAGTCAACAAGAGAGTGCAAAAGGCAGTACTGGGATACAATCTCAAAAATGACAGAATGATTTCTGTCCGATTCCAAGGCAAACCATTCAACATCACAGTAATCCAAGTCTATGCCCCAACCACTGATGCAGAAGAGGCTGAAGTGGACCGGTTCTATGAAGACCTACAACACCTCCTAGAACTAACACCAAAAAATGATGTCCTCATCATCATAGGGGACTGGAATGCTAAAGTAGGAAGTCAAAAGGTAACTGGAATAACAGACAAGTTTGGCCTTGGAAAGCAAAATGAAGCAGGGCAAAGGTTAACAGAGTTTTGTCAAGAGAACACACTGGTCATAGCGAACACCCTTTTCCAACAACCTAAGAGGCGACTCTACACATGGACATCACCAGATGGGCAACACCGAAATCAGATTGACTATATAATTTGCAGTCAAAGATGGAGAAGCTCTATCCAGTCAGTAAAAACAAGACCTGGAGCTGACTGTGGTTCAGATCATGAGCTACTCATTGCAAAATTCAGACTTAAACTGAAGAAAATTGGGAAAACCACGAGGCCATTCAGGTTTGACCTAGATCGCATCCCTGATGAATATACAGTAGAGGTGAAGAATAGATTCAAGGGTCTGGATTTGATAGATAGAGTGCCTGAAGAACTATGGACAGAGGTTCGTGACATCGTACAGGAGGCAGCAATCACCACCATCCCAAAGAAAAAGAAATGTAAGAAAGCAAAGTGGCTTTCTGATGAGGCTTTACAAATAGCAGAGGAAAGAAGGAAAGCGAAAGGCAAAGGCGAAAAGGAAAGATTTACCCAACTGAACGCAGATTTCCAGAGAACAGCAAGGAGAGATAAGGAGGCCTTCCTGAATGAACAGTGCAAAGTAATAGAAGAAAACAATAGAATGGGAAGGACTAGAGATCTCTTCAAGAAAGTTGGAGAAATCAAGGGAGCGTTCCATGCAAAGCTGGCCATGATAAAGGACAAAAACGGTAGGGACCTAACAGAAGCAGAAGAGATTAGGAAAAGATGGCAAGAATACACAGAAGAACTATACAAGAAAGACCTCGATGTCCTTGACAACCACGACGGTATAATCACTGACCTCGAGCCAGACATCCTGGAATGTGAAGTTAAATGGGCCTTAGAAAGCATTGCTAACAACAAAGCTAGTGGAGGTGATGGTATTCCAGCTGAGCTATTCAAAGTCTTAGAAGAGGATGCTGTTAAAGTTCTGCACTCCATTTGCCAGCAAATTTGGAAAACGCAACAGTGGCCACAGGATTGGAAAAGGTCAGTATACATTCCAATCCCAAAGAAGGGCAATGCCAAGGAATGTTCAAACTATCGCACAATTGCACTCATATCACACGCTAGCAAGGTCATGCTCAAGATCCTACAAGCTAGGCTTCAACAGTACGTGGATAGAGAACTACCAGAAGTACAAGCTGGGTTTCGAAGAGGTAGAGGAACTAGAGATCAAATTGCCAACATTCGCTGGATTATGGAGAAAGCAAGAGAGTACCAGAAAAATATCTACTTCTGCTTCATTGACTATGCTAAAGCTTTTGACTGTGTGGATCACAACAAACTATGGCAGGTCCTTAAAGAGATGGGAGTACCAGACCACCTCACATGTCTCTTGAGAAACCTGTATAAGGGCCAAGAAGCGACAGTTAGAACCGGATATGGAACAACTGATTGGTTCAGCATAGGAAAAGGAGTACGACAAGGATGTATATTGTCACCTTGCTTATTTAATATATATGCAGAGTACATCATGCGAAATGCTGGCCTGGATGAATCACAAGCGGGAATTAAGATTGCTGGGGAAAAGATCAACAACCTCAGATATGCAGACGATACCACTCTAATGGCAGAAAGTGAAGAGGACCTAAAGAGCCTCTTGCTCAGGGTAAAAGAGGAGAGCGCAAAAGTGGGCTTGAAGCTCAACATCAAAAAAACTAAGATCATGGCATCCGGCCCCATCACTCCTTGGCAAATAGAAGGGGAAGTCGTGGAAGTAGTGACAGACTTCACGTTCCTGGGATCCCAGATCACCGCAGACTGTGACTGCAGCCATGAAATTAAAAGACGCCTGCTCCTTGGGAGGAAAGCGATGGCGAACCTAAACAGCATGATAAAAAGTAGAGACATCACCCTGCCAACAAAAGTCCGCATGGTCAAAGCAATGGTATTCCCAGTAGTCATGTATGGCTGTGAGAGTTGGACTATAAGGAAGGCCGAGCGCCGAAGAATAGATTCTTTTGAACTATGGTGCTGGAGAAGACTCTTGAGAGTCCCTTGGACTGCAAGAAGAACAAATCAGTCAATCCTCAAAGAAATCAACCCTGACTGTTCCCTGGAAGACCAGATAATGAAACTGAAGCTCAAATACTTTGGCCACCAAATGAGAAGGGAGCACTCACTGGAAAAGACCCTGATGCTGGGAAAGATTGAAGGTCAAAGAAGACGGGGACGGCAAAGGATGAGATGGTTAGACAGTGTCATAGATGCAACGAACATGAAGTTGAGCCAACTTCAGAGGACGGTGGAAGACCGGAAGGCCTGGCGAGAGTTCGTCCATGGGGTCGCGAAGAGTCGGACTCGAGTGTGCGACTGAACAACAACAAAAATAGTCATATCTCATAGTAAAATTCATCAAATCCATCCGTGTGATGCAGAAAATAACTTATAAGTCTGTGAAGAACTCTTTTTTTTTGGCATAATACATCACGGTTGTTTTGCTTCCTTTCACCTTCCATCCCATGATCTCTCTCTCTCTGGTTTGCAGCCACCTGAAGGTTAGCAACCGGAGTGCAGCCTGACGATATCCCATCACACATTTTGCAGTTCTAGGTGTTATTGGGGGAGACAGGAAAGAGGGGCTGCGTCTTTCGATGTCCACCATGTGGCTCCAGGTCCAGAACATAAGGAAAACCTTGCTGGATCAATGGTTCTCAGGGCTCTTTTTGTAGAAAAAGCCCAGCAGGAACTCATTAGCATAATAGGTCACACCCAACAGCAGGAACTCATTAGCATATTAGGCCACACCCCTGACAGCACAGCTCATTGGCATATTAGGCCACACCCCCATGTTACCAGAAGTGTGGTCATCCAGCCACACCCACCTTTTGCTTGTTATTCTGTTGACTTTGTTTGTTGTCAAAACCCAGGGCTTTTTTGTAGCAGGAACTCCTTTGCATGTTAGGCCACACACCCCTAATGTAGCCAATCCTAATGAGTTTCTGCTGTTGGGTGTGGCCTATTATGCTAATGAGTTCCTGCTGGGCGTGGCCAACTTGGGAGCCAGCCAGAACTCCGTTCCTGTGCGTTCCTGCCCCAAAATAGCCCTGGTTCATCTAGTCCACCATCCTTTTCCCCACTGTGGCTGGACCAATGTCCCGGAAAGCCCACAAGCACATCCCAAAGGCCAGAGCCTCCTCAAGTTGTTGTTGCCCTCCTAGCATCTGGCACACAGAGGTATACTGCCACTGACCATGGAGGTTCCATGTAGCCCTCGTTGCTAATAGACATTCTAAGCACCAGCCAGTTTCCCTCAGCTTTTCAAAAGGTCCTCAAGGCATTTTGGCAGCCATTGATGAGAGGCTTGTGATTCGTATCCCTTGGACTACTGTGTTTACACTGCTGTCATCAGAGTAGACCCACAAAAATGAAAGGGACTTCTCCAAAGTTACTGATTTTAAATACATTTAAGTCCTCGGCAACTTAATTTGGTATGCTCCTGAAGTCCAATTCTATATACTCAGTGTCCTGTAGACTTCATTGGGGATACTCCCAAATAAGTGTGCAAGGCCTTACTGAATTTTATTCTATTATTTCAGAATCTCATTGAATTTGCTAAGTATACCATATACTCAGTGTCTTGTAGACTTTGTTGGGGATACATGAGCAGCGGAGTAACAGCGGTGGCGGAGAACATGGCGGCAGTGGTGAGGCGAGTGACCGAGCGGAGACTGGGCCGGCAGAGCGCGGAGGCGTACCGACGCAGTAGGCCGGAGCCAACTGGACAGAGGCCAGCTGCGGGAGCATGCAGTAGCTTACATCATTCTCCTCTCCTCCATTTTATCCTCACAACAACCCTGTGAGGTAGGTTAGGCTGAGAGAGTGTGACTGACCCAAGGTCACCCAGCAGGCTTCCATGGCATGAGTGGGGATTCAAGCCTGGGTCTACCAGATACTAGTCCAACACTCTTAGCTGCTATACTACACTGGAATGAAGGAGCCATGAGGAAATTACGCGCTGGAGTAGCTACTGGAAATCCAAACCCAACCATTTTTCTTAAGTTTGCCAAAAGTTGTTCTGGTTCTATTACCCAACCTGCAAATGAGTGGGGGGGTTGCTTATTAGAATTTTTATTATTTTGTATCAGTACATGTACTTTAAACAGTGCCTTCTTGACCCTATCCTTTGTCTATCTGTCATTATTTATTTTAAAATGGTACGCATTGGGTTTCTTATATTTTCATTTTTCTTCAGCTTCTCGGTATTATGCTTTCGATAGCGCATATGTCGCTTCACTGTAAAACGCGTTCATGAATATGTTTTTCAAGAAAAAAAGTTTTTAACAAAGCTATAAAGGAGACAGACTGGTGTTTAAAATAATAATAAATAAAAAGTGGAAGAACAGCTTTTATACTGACTTCTGGTGAAAATCTGTGCGCTGTTGAGAACAGTCTGTTTCAAATAATTCGCCCCTGAGGGATGATGCTTTCAATCTTCCATTGCTTCAAAGCGGGATAGGATAGGATTTGACAACAAGCACATGGAAACTAATGAGAGCCAATTAAAAAAAAAAGAATGTCTGAGGAGAAAATACACACACAAAAAGACATTTACAGAGGGAGAAAATGAGAAGGAAGAGATGCAGGCCAGCTGGTGATACTCATTTTCTCCCCATGTCCAGAGGGATTGTGCTGTTCACAACTCCATGGCATGTTGTAAGGTCCTGGAGGGAAGGACGCAGGGGAAAGGGAAACACTGGCAAAATATAAGATGAGAGCCACCACACAGATTGTGTCAGTCATCTTGGCGAGGAGTAAGTGCTGAACTACTCTTTGTGTGTTCATTACAGAAACGTGTGCACACCAGCTCCTGAGTGGAAACAAGGGGCAAAACTCACATTCGCCCCTGTTCTTTAGGATTCTCACTGGCTACTAATTTGTCTCTAAGCAAAATTTAAGATGGTGGTGTTGACCTTTGAAGCCCTAAATGGGCTACGCCACCGACATAGGGTTGCCAAGTTCGAATTTTGCCGCAGCGGGGGACTCCCAGCTGGCAGCTGGAGCGTGCGAAGTGCAAGCGTGCCGCATCCACATCACTCAGAAGTGACACGACCACACTGGGCATGCTGGGGGCATGGCCACGACCATCCAAGGGAAAACCATAGAGTTTTCCCTCGAATGACCGTGGCCCCGCCCCCAGCGTGTCCGGTGTGGTCGCATCACTTCCGGGTGACGTGCACGTCGGGGTGGGGTTCCCCCCGGGGCCCGATCCACCAGTGGCGGGGAACAGGCCTCTGGGGCGGGGGTTTCCCCACCCCCCAAGGGGACTTGGCAAGCCTACACCAACGACACCTCTGGGTTGGGAAATTCCTGGAGATCTGGGGAGGGTAGTGGCCTCAGTAGGGTATAATGCCATCAAGTTCACCCTCCAAAGCAGCCATTTCCCCCCTGGGGAATTGACCTCTGTAGTCTGTAGATCAGCTATAATTCTGAGCAATGTTCTCTCTAAGCTGTGGAGTCTTGTGAGCGAAAATTGTACTTTGTGAGCTACTGGCATTAAAGTTGTGAGCGAGCGATTTGGCTACTGCATAAATTAATTTGCTCTGAAGCCACCCTTCCTGAGCCAAGGTAAAAATGTGTGAGCTGGAGGCTAAAAAACTCTGAGCTAGCTCACAGTAACTCAGCTTAGAGGGAACACTGATTCTGAGAGGTCTCCAGGCCCCACTTGGAGGCTGGCATCCCTAGCCTCCATCTGCTCAAAGATCTAACTTCTTCAGACTGCAGGAAGGAGGCTGAGCAGATCTGAGCCTCCTTCTTCGAGGCTGGCACTGTGTGTGCCCAGGTGCATGCAGAAATATATTTTGAAAAGCATCCCAAAAGGGCAAGTGTCAGTAAATATGGATAATCTACGGTAAACAGGGGCAAGTAGAATGTACACCAATGTGGGTCACCAGCTCTGGGCTGGTAAATTCCTGGAAATTTTGGGGGTGGGAACTGGGGAAGGTGGAGGTTAAGGAGGGAAGAACCTGAGGTGTATAACACCATAGGGTCCACCTTCCAAGGCAGCCATTTTTTCCAGGGAAACTGATCTCTGTCATCTGAAAACCAGTCTTAACACTGGGAGATCTCCAGGCAGTACCTGGAGGTTGGCCACTCTACACCGCTTCCTTTTTTCTAGCCACGGATGCTTCTCCCCACCACCCTACACCGCTTCCTTTTTTTCTAGCCACGGATGCTTCTCCCCATCCCCACGGTTATGTATTTGCTTAAGTTGTACTGCATAAGTTAGCTAGCCGGAGCTTCAGACACAAGCTCCGTAGACTCTTGGGATTCTAAAGCATGCAGTAGGATTGGTCGCTGGGGTTTGACAGACCAATCAGGAATGACTCTGATATTCAGCGGGAATGACTCCCATTGGTCCTAAGCTCTCTATTGTGACTGGACATTATTGTACTATGGGGTGTGGGCTCACTAGTTGAAAATGTATATAGTTGCATCGCTCTATGAAGGTTCTTGTTGTGTTCTGAGCTGAATAAACAAATCACTTGTTTAAGTCGCTGCCTCGATCTCAGTGTATAACACCCGCCACTTTCCTTCCCTGCCTGGGAAGCAGCAGGGCGGGGTGCTAAGAGAAGAGGGGAAATGTGCTTCCACTGAAACCTATGGGGCAAGCAATCTTCCTACCGATTGCTCATTGCAGTAAGGTTGCTTCAGGGCTTCTGAGTTATCCGCTAGGTCTGTATGGTGCCTGTGGTACTTCTAGGATTACAATGAAGCACGGCAGCTCGAGGGCAGAAAAGAAGGATGTACGTGTTAAAATAAATAATAAGGGATGGTGAAAGAGAGGCTGCATGGGGCCTTGGCTCCAAAAATTCAAGTTAGTTTGTGAGTTTTAGTTTGAACGCATTGCCCTTCCATTTTCTGTGGGAAGGAATATTTAGGAGTAATCCCTTCCGTGGGCATCAATACCTCCTAAGGATGCATGAGGTTCCACTGAGTAATCCCATCCATGGCTGTGGTCACACGAGCAGTTTGTACCGGTATCATTGTGGTACCTTTGTGGATGTAAAGAGCACAATTAGACAACAACATCTACCTTCCGTGCCCCTCATCGGCACCTGAGTCCGGCGCATCCTGGAGGCGGAGTTTGCTGACACCAAGGAAAGTATAAATACATTTTATGATAGGGAAACGAACTCCGGTAGCAATTTTTGCATAGATATTTTTGCAATAAAAACATTTTATACATACAATTTTCCAGTGTTCTTCTTCACTGTTTCCACCACCTTTGGGTTGCTTCTCTGTGTGTGTGGATCAGGTAGCCATGTGTGCATAAGCACATAGTTGCCACTGGTGTTGTCAATCACTGTGGCCAATACAAATAAAGCACTCAAACATTCTATATTACAAATATCTCGCATTAAAAATGCTCCTGTATATTTTAAATACAAATACTACAAACAGTATGTAGGAATATTTGAAATATCATACAATTCTTACCATGAATGGCTTTCTATAGCTCTTACATTCAACAATTGTTTCCGGACAACAAGTCTTACTAAGTAATGAAAAGCTTCCGTTATATCCTTGAGTGGTGTATCACATGCTTTCCAAGCCTGGGAGGCCAACTTATCATGTAACTATTCATGCATTCACATAATTTCAGAAGTCTACAAATCGAACTATGAAAAAACAAACTATGAAAAAACATAATAAATTGCTTTATTTAGGTATCCCAGCATTCATTCCCCTAAAAAGCAAGATAAGTCTAAAGCCGCATTCAACCCCATGGGCTGGTTCTGATTTCAATCTAAACGTCCAAAAAGCCTCTCTCTGTAAAAGAAGTTTTTTCATGTCCATGTAGGTGTAAGGTTTGGCTTTTACTACTTCAAGGACAAGACATTTAAAATCGTTTATGCCATGGTTCATTTCAACAAAGTGCTGAACCATGGGAGCTGTTATGTGTTTGTGTTTAATTTTCGATCTATGTTCTAATACACGGGTCCGTAGAGTTCTGGATGTCTGCCCTACATATCTTAACTTACATGTGCAAATTAACAAATAAATAACACATTTACTGGCACAGGATGAAAATTGTGCAATAGGTTTCTTTAAGTTTAGGTCCGGGAAATCCAGAACACCTGTTTCCATCATGAATGGGCATGCGGCACACCTGCACATAGATCGAACTGTCATAGATCTGAAAGACCAAGAGGTCAACCTTTGTTGCTTTCCTCACTAGAGTCTACCGCTTTCTCTTCCAGAGTTCCCAGTGTTGATTAAAAAAAAAAAAAAAAGGTCTGAGCTTCTGACACTGTTGAGCCTATCTGATACTATTGAGCCTATCTGTAGCTGTAAAGGTCTCATTTGAAAGCCTGTAGCACAAATATAACTCCAAGTGTTGGGTAATATAGTACAAAGTTGCAGAAGGGCCTGTGACACAGAAGTGAGGAAACAGGAAACGCACATGCCTTGCGTTTCCAATTTTTGTGCATTCCCTTGACTGAACTAGAACTTTTGCATCTCTCTCCTCTGGGTGATACGCGTGCACAGGAGACACAGGAAAAGATCACACTTTCCTGGGTGGCAGAGATGTGAAAATCATACTGTGAATGAGATGGGGATGGAGAGGAACTGGAAGCATGTGATCAAGGGTTTTTTTTCCCCTTCTGTGACATCAGAACAGCTGAGTCATAATAGAAGGCGTTACTAACTTAGTGCCATGACCCTGGCCTCAAGCAAGAGCCTACATACTGACTCTGAGGAGGTATTTCCAGGGATTGTATGAGAGCCTTCTCCGTTTGCAGTAGAGCCAGGTGCGGTCCCAGTACTGAAGAGATCCCTCCTGGTTTATACTGAACTTGGACTCAGGAGGTAAGACCTCATATATTGACCACAAGGACCACTGAAGAACTAGCATACCATATAACCATGGATCTTCAGGCTCACCGTGCCAGGGCCTCTAATAGATGTATCAGGACACCACCAAACAATGTCTCCAGTCTAAGATACAACCCCTTTTAAGATTCTCATTCCTCAGAGGAGGAACCTGGGTCAACTTGTTAGCAGTCAGTCCCCTCCTCCTGAAGAGGAGCAGTTTAGTGCTTAGAGAGAGAACGGCATAAACACCCTTCTTACAGACATCATCTCAAAAACCATAAATACAGGGGTCATTTCATAGAAAAATACTGACTCTGAGGAGGTATTTCCAGGGATTGTATGAGAGCCTTCTCCGTTTGCAGTAGAGCCAGGTACGATCCCAGTACTGAAGAGACCCCTCCTGGTTTATACTGAACTTGGAATCAGTAGGTAAGACCTCATATATTGACCACAAGGACCACTGAAGAACTAGCATACCATATAACCATGGATCTTTAGGCTCACTGTGCCAGGGCCTCTAATAGATGTATCCGGACACCACCAAACAATGTCTCCAGTCTAAGATACTACCCCTTTTAAGATTCTCATTCCTCAGAGGAGGAACCTGAGTCAACTTGTTAGCAGTCAGTCCCCTCCTCTTGCAGAGGAGCAGTTTAGCACTTAGAAAGAGAAAGGCATAAACACCCTTCTTACAGACATCAACTCAAAAACCATAAATATAAGACCTGTACACAAAATGGATGCCAGCCTGAAGACAAGCCAGGGAAAATATTTCTTTATTTTTGAAAGTGAGTTAGAAGTGGCTGACTAACAACCCGCTCCCCACCCTAAGGGGATGCATAATTTCAGGAACAATGGGTCTCCCAAGATAGGTTGCCTCACCTTGAATTGAACTCATCACATGCCCAGCCTCATTTCCCCCTTGCCCATTTACCCCAATTTAGCAACTCTTAACGCTGTTCATAAAAACCTGGTCGTTTTCCTTTCTGGTACTCAAAGGGTCATCAAGAAGCATTTAGTTCATCACCTTTAGTTCACCTCAGCCAAGCCCATCAGGGTTTTGCCCCAAATTATTGTTTATCTCCCAAAAAGCAATCAAGTCATTGTTTTGGGGGCAAACACATCAGCACAGCCCCAGGGAATATTTTTCCCTATATCAAGCACACATAGACACCAGTCCAGTGTGTGTGTTCTCAACGCTAGCCTCATACCCCCACTTGCACGTGGGTCTCCTTTCTTCGCTCTTTGAAACACTGGTCATTTCACAGCTGCCTTCACAGACCTCGGTCTCCAAGACTGGTAACTATTGCCTCTCCAAAATCACTTCCTTCCTAATCTTCTTCTTAGCTAATGTGTGTGTTTTTCTGTTTGTGTCTGTATGTTTTGGGTTTTTTTATTCTTTTTCAATAAAAACGTTTCTGGGTGAACATCTGCCTGGTTTATTTTAAGAGTTCTGTAAGGGGAAGATCCCTCTAAACATTGGTGGGGATCCCAGTTACTCACTTCTTGCTCTAATTCCCCCAAATAAATAGGAGACTGCCTATTTTGGTAACTGTAATGTATCCATCCCAGACCACATGCGTGGCCATTTCACCACGCGGTCGTGCGAAGCAGCCGAGCTTTGCTCTCAGTAAACACCCACCGCTCAGGCTCCACTGGACTTTTTTGGATTGCTAGCTATGGGGAGGGTGGGGATGCGCAGATCTGCCCTCGCAGAGGAGGGAGAGCTTGTACCTAAATAAACCTTGGTCTTAAAGGTGCCACTGGACTGTTTTGGATTGCTATTCGGGAGGGGGGGCTCTGCAACTTACCTGGCTGCTTCTTGCTCCTCATGGCCCAGGGCTGCTGGGAGCAGGGGGCGGGGCTTGTTGCATGTGCCCGCCCCCTGGGCTCATTACTGCTGGAGCTCCGCTCCTGTGCGCTCCTGCAGGAAATGACCCCTGCATAAATATAAGACCTGTACACAAAATGGATGCCAGCCTGAAGACAAGCCAGGGAAAATATTTCTTTATTTTTGAAAGTGAGTTAGAAGTGGCTGACTAACAACCCGCTCCCCACCCTAAGGGGATGCATAATTTCAGGAACAATGGGTCTCCCAAGATAGGTTGCCTCACCTTGAATTGAACTCATCACATGCCCAGCCTCATTTCCCCCTTGCCCATTTACCCCAATTTAGCAACTCTTAACGCTGTTCATAAAAACCTGGTCGTTTTCCTTTCTGGTACTCAAAGGGTCATCAAGAAGCATTTAGTTCACCTCAGCCAAGCCCATCAGGGTTTTGCCCCAAATTATTGTTTATCTCCCAAAAAGCAATCAAGTCATTGTTTTGGGGGCAAACACATCAGCACAGCCCCAGGGAATATTTTTCCCTATATCAAGCACACATAGACACCAGTCCAGTGTGTGTGTTCTCAACGCTAGCCTCATACCCCCACTTGCACGTGGGTCTCCTTCTTCGCTCTTTGAAACACTGGTCATTTCACAGCTGCCTTCACAGACCTCGGTCTCCAAGACTGGTAACTATTGCCTCTCCAAAATCACTTCCTTCCTAATCTTCCTCTTAGCTAATGTGTGTGTTTTTCTGTTTGTGTCTGTATGTTTTGGGGTTTTTTAATTCTTTTTCAATAAAAACCTTTCCGGGTGAACATCTGCCTGGTTTATTTTAAGAGTTCTGTAAGGGGAAGATCCCTCTAAACATTGGTGGGGATCCCAGTTACTCACTTCTTGCTCTAATTCCCCCAAATAAATAGGAGACTGCCTATTTTGGTAACTGTAATGTATCCATCCCAGACCATGTGCGTGGCCATTTCGCCACACGGTCGTGCGAAGCAGCCGAGTTTTGCTCTCAGTAACAATGGGACAAGCGGATCCTAGCCGGCACCTATCGGCAGGCTAGGCTCCCAGCTGAGAGCCTATGGAACTCTCGGCCACTGTAAATAGCCAATCACTTGGGTGTGGGTGTGTTTTGGGTGCAGGGTTGTTGCACATATAAACCAGCCTGTGAGCTGGTTAGTTTGTCTTGATCTAATCAAATACGCTAAGCTGAAATCACTCGTCCGTCTGCGTACTTTTCAGTAACAAACTGGGAGAGCTGTTGTGGAGAAGAAAAGGCTCCGTATGGAACTCATCAACATACATATGAAGCTTCCATTGGTTTGTCTGGCTAGATATGGTCAAATCTGATTGGACGTGGCTCTCCAGGTCTCTAAGCTGATAAAGACCTTTCTCAGGACTTACATGTTGGGACTGGGGTGGGCCTGCAAAGCACGTTCTTTACCACAGAGACACATTCACAGATCATCAAGCTAGTTGCCTGCTACCCAGAAACTGTCCATGGTCCTACAGAGCCTGACCCTTTTCCTGATCTAAAGCCGATGCTTGGGTTTCCTTCTTTTCAGGTTGCTTGTATTCATGAATTATGCTTTCCATCTACCTCCTACTCTAAGCTGAGCTGGTGTGAGCTAGCTCACAGTTTTTTAGCCTCCAGCTCACAGATTTTTGTCTTAGCCCAGGAAGGAGGGCTCCAGAGCAAACTAATTTAAGCAGCAGCCAAATCGCTCGCTCACAACTTGAATGCCAGTAGCTCACAAAGTACAATTTTTGCTCACAAGGCTCCACAGCTTATAGGGAGCATTGCTCCCCTGTCAGGTGAACTCAACTCAAACCCTGCCCCCTAATGTGTCCTGGTCTGCTTTGAGCTGGAGACTTAGGGCCAGCCATATGGCATTACAGAGGAGTACCAGGAAGGAGATTCAACACCAGTTATGGACGCAGTGTCTTCTATAGGCAGGAGCCACATTTGGCCACAAACTCTCTGTCACGATACAGCTTAAATCTCCGGGAAAGAAGCAACCACATAGGGGCAGAATTTAAATGCAGTTATAAGGACATAAGAAGAGCTTTGCTGGATCAGACCATCTAGCCCAGCATCCTGCTTCACACGACAGCCAATCAGTTGGCTTGGAGGTCCAGCAAACAAGGCACAGAGAACAAAGCTTTCCCCTGACGTTTCTTCTGGCACTGGGTTCAGAGGTTTACTGCCTCTGAATATGAAGGTTCCCTTTACAAACAATGGCTAGTAGTCATTGACGGACCTCTCCTACATGAATCTGTCTGACACCCTTTTAATGCTGTCTGTGCTTGTGTCCATCACTAGCTCCACGGGCAACAAATTCAAACTTTAATTACTGATGGCATAAAGAAGTGTTTCCTTTTGTCCGTCCGGTAGCCTATTCCTTAGGTGCCCCCAAGTCAGAAAAAACTCCCTCTGTCCACTTTCTCCACAGTGTGTGTAATTGAATAAACGTTGTGTGAGCTGGAGGCTAAAAATCTGTGAGCTTGCTCACACTAACTCATCTTAGAGGGAACACTGGACAGGAGAGTTCTGCTTGCTAGGAAAACAAGGGTGGGCATTAGGGCCAGTGGAGGGGAAGGTGCGACAGCTGCATCCCCTCTTCATGTCTCATCCTCTTTGAGTGGGCTCCTGGCAGCCCTACAGTCCTTGCAACATAATGTTTTGGATCCTGTCAACAGGCATTTAGGTCTGGCCAATTCCCCCGTTTCTTCATTAAACTTTCTTATTGAGTTGTCTTCCAAAATTCAAAGGCAGTCAGATCTGCTAATGGCATATTAAAAATTCTCTGTGCAAACCTGATAAGCCGGATGCTCATTGTTATTCTGCGGAGCGATTATCTTCACTTGATGATGTCTCATATTTGCCCGATTACAGATTGAAACCTTCCCCCTTTTCAATTTGGGGCTAATTCGTTTCCTAACTCCTTGTTATAGTACAAAATATCAGGAAGGCTCTCAGCCTTGACTCGCTCTAATTTATATAGTTAAGAATCGTTTACTAACAATTAAAATTAGCCTTAAGGGCTTTAACAACAACAACAAAAAGCTGGATTAGCTAATAGTGAAACATTTTTGCTTTTTTTTGTCAACAGCAACTTCAGGACATTAAACCAGCCAACAGGAGAACAGAACAATTTGCTTGGAACAAAGACTCTTTAAAGCTCCCAGAAACACATGTGGGGGCCTCCAAACTGAGTCAGGCTCTGAAACTGCCATTTTGTTAGGAAATCGCACGTCTCTGCCATGAATTACTCCCCCGAGAACATGAGTCAGGAATATAACTTTACACACAGGCAGAAATTTCCGAGGGTTGGGGATCTTTCTTTGCAAAGGAAGGCATCGGTCTCCGTGTTTGTTTATTTTGTTTCCTTCATTTATACTGTGACTTTCTCCCCAATAGAGAAGTGGTTCACATCGTTCTGTTCTCGTCCATTTTATCCACGTGTTCTTGAACCGTCAAAAGGAACCACTTAGATCACGTTTCTAGCATGATGGCCCTGATCCAGCTGTAGTGGTAGGCCTGCCAACCACGGCCCCCAGTTGGGGTGGGAAATCCCCTGCCCTGAGTTCCCATTGCCTACCTCCATGCCAGTGGGGGTGGGGAATTAAAAATCCACCGGTGTCATAGGCGTGATGATGTTACTTCTGGGGAAAACCTGGAAGAGACAATGGTAGCTCTAGGAATTGCAGGGAATTCTATGGCTTTACCATAGAGTTTCTCGTGATTCCTAGAACTACCACCTTCACTTCTGGGTTTTCCCAGCAAATGACTTCATCATGCTAGTGATGTCCCCTCTACCAATCCTATGCAGTAGGAACTAACTATTATTGTGTAACAACTGGTGGCTCCTGAGATAGTCACTTCCCCAGCTGCATCAAAAGATTTCTGTTATTTTACTTCATTTTCCCCTAATGGAACCCAAAACATTTTACATTGTTTCCCTCCCCTCTGTTTTATCCTCACAACAACTACTTCCATGAGGTAGGTTAGGCTGAGATTGTGTGACCAGCCCAAGTCTACCCAGCAAGTTTCCGTGGCACAAGTGAGGATTCAAACCTAGGTTTCACAGATCCTACTATGACACTGTAACCACTACCACACACTGCATCCAGCCAGCCACTTCCAAAAGGTCCCAATAAGCATTGTGACACAGACACAGATAGTTAACACGATGTGGGTCTGATTTGGCACAAATTACAACTGCACAAAGCTGTTCATGCCTGTGGATCTTCCTTGCTAGATAAGGTACCTTTCTTTAAAGCCCCGTTCATACATATATGGACCCTTTCCCCTTCATATCCATGGGTAGGCTTGCCAGTCCCCTGGTTGAGGCTTCTGTGAGAATTTAAAAACAAACAAACAAACAGCAGCTACATGTACACCATTCCATCACTTCCAGGAAAAAAAAAACAGAAGTAACAGAGGATAGGTCAAGGAATTGCTGGAAACTCTGGTTTTACCATAAACATTTCTAGTGATTCCTAGAGCTACTCTATGTTACTTCTGGGTTTCCCCCAGAAGTGACATAACAGTACAGATAAGGTGGCATCCCCCAATGTCCCCACCCCCAAACACATGTCACCACCCCTATCCCACGGGTAGATGTCCTGCTAGAAGGGCCAACACATAGATAGAAAGAGATAACTGAAGAGAATCGATATATTTAGAAGAAGAGAAGAGGGGACTGGATTTAT
>NW_015166566.1:85676-92098 GCF_001447785.1 Gekko japonicus | reverse complement strand
TGAAAGAAGAGGGGCGTCCTCTATCTTCTCTCATTACTAACTCCATTATATTTTTTGAGAAAATTAAATGTTTTAAACCACAGAACACAGCTGGGGGGGGGAGAGTGAGGACAGCAAAAGCATAGTCAGGATTAAGCAAGGATTCAAAATCTATAGGGCCATCCAAAGCAACTGGTGCCCTGAATTAAGGTGGGGGAGGCTCAGTACTGGCAATCAGGATATAATGAACATTGTCTACTTTGTAGGTACATTTTTACATATGCTTATTTACTGAGCTAAATATTAAATCTATCACTCAATGTTGTTAAAATGAGTTTATCAGAATTGTACCTACAGGGGAAAATGTTTTGTTGTCTATTTGCACTTTACATTTTCTCAAGTCAACATCAAGGAAAAGGAATAGCCTATAGCCTACAACTATAATCCAAGTGTCACATTTCCTATTTTGTCTGATGTAAATGTAGTTGATGAAGCTCCATTTGGAGTTAGTGACTGATCAAATTATTGAAATCAGAATTAGCAATTGATCCAATTACAAATTTTATAATACTTATGTACAGTGGAACACTCTCTGTATGCTATAGCTAATCCTTATTATTTGCATCAGAGAAGGAAAGGAAGAATGCAAGCAAGATCATGTTTCCCTTTCTTAGCAGACATGTTTCCCTTTCTTAGCTACTGATTTGTAATAAATCGTACAGGGATAGTTCCAAAGCTATGTTTCCAGAGGAAGAAGGACTTCCACCAGCACAGTATGACTTTTGCAACTTCCCCCTGTATAGCAGCTTGAAACCCCCCCTGTATAGCAGCTTCAAATGCCCACTAGAAGCCAATTCTTACAGGAAGGAACCCCCCCCCCCAAGAACAGGAATTCAGGGGTCATTTCAGGCTGTTGTGGGAGTCATACTTTGTTGGCACCAGTCCTTGCACCCATGGAAAAGCTCTGTTGGATCTACCATACAACACAATAAATGTGACTATTTAAAACATGGATACCACATTACCTGATTTGCATTATACTTGGCACATGTAAGTCAAAGATGGCTGAGCATTCAGCAGTTGTGGTGAGGAATTATTTTATCACACTGTAAAAAGGACCTTGGCCAGCTTTTTCCTAATGGACAAGTAGAAGGAGGAGATGGGTACAGTGTTTCTGCATCATGTGATTATGCAGGTATGTCTTCATTCTCCCCTGTGCATTGAGTGTGCTCAGATACCAACAACTGATCAGAGCCCATGTACCATAAATGGTGTGCACTGAGTGTGAGTTGATCACTATTCTATTCAGTTCATGCCAAACAACCTGAATGCCTGCCAAACTGGGTTGCATTGAGTCTTTGCAAAACTGCATGAGCAAAGATGCCACCAATTTAAACTGGGGGAGGAATGCAACACTGCAGCTAACACTGTGAATATATTAAATGCAGGGCTATTTTGGGGCAGGAACGCACAGGAACGGAGTTCCAGCTGGCTCCGGCTGGCTTCCGAGATGGCCACACTCACACCTACAGCCAAAACCTCTGCACATGCATGGCTACAGAGGGAAGGCCTGGAGAGCAACCCCCCTAGCGACTCTGAGTTGGGTGGGCCAGGGGTGGCCCTGGAAGGATCGGGGAGCATTTAAATGCCTCCCTGTGCCTTTCCCGGCCTGTCCAAGGGCTGGCTTGCCCAGGCTCCCCACAGCCGGCTTGCCCGGCCTCCCCATTCAAAGGGGGGCTTGCCTGGGCAAGCCAAGGGAAGGCATAGGGGTGTGGCGTAATATGATAATGAGCTGCACTGTCATGGGTGTGGCCTATTATGCTAATGAGTTCATGCTGAGCGTTATTTCTCTTTGAATTGTATCTATTGTTTGTTACTGTATTTTCTCTTACAAGTATTGCAATAAGCCCATTTAATATAGTCACAGTGGCCTTTTGGGTTTTCATGGGTGTTGTGGTAGTTCCAATGGTCATGCTATCGGCACCATCAGTTCCCACTGACATGTTTTCTTTGTTGTTGTTTTCTCCCCTGTTAGGGTTCTGTCTGTTCACGATCACATTGAGGCTTGCTTTTCTGCTGGGGGGGAGGGGTTGCACATGAGCTGAAGTATTGCAGCACTTTAGTAGCCTCAAGGAGGCAGTGCAATCCCCATCCAAGTACATTCTCTGCCCATCACACTATACCTGAGGGTCGTACCTGGTGTATGTGTCTCACCCTTATTAGTTGCCTCTTTTTCTGAGTTTGAGCAGTCTCTCTGATTGGCTCCCCCCCAAAAGTGGAATTCCTTTACTTGATTCGCACCTGGTAAACAGCTCACTACAGCACAAACCAAACCTCAAACCCCATGAACCCAGTCAGTTCACATATGACCTGAACTGGGTTTGTGAAGTTTGTGCCCAAAACAGCTGAACCTTGTGTAAATTGATCTTTATTATAATAAAACTCCTTTTTTGGTCCTGTATCAGCTTGTAAACTGTTTTTCTATTGTATCATAAGCCTATATGAACTAACATTGCTTGACCGCTGAGGAAGGCCTTTTAGGGCCAAAATATGTTGGGTTGCAATAGTTCTCGCATGTGTATATTGTGTTTTTATTCTGTAATGAGGCTACAGCTGGGCCCATAAATATTTTTCAGGGGTCATTTCCTGCAGGAGCGCACAGGAGCGGAGCTCCGGCAGTAAAGAGCTCAGGGGGCGGGCACATGCAACAAGCTCCGCCCCCTGCTCCCAGCAGCCCCGGGCCACGAGGAGCAAGAAGCAGCCCTCCTTCTTTCCTTCTCTTTCTTTCTCTCCTTCCCTCCTTCTTTCCGTCTCTTTCTTTCTCTCCTTCCTTCCTTCCTTTCTGCACAGATATGTGCATTCCCTCCCCCCAGCTAGCAATCCAAAACAGTCCAGTGGCACCTTTAAGGCCAAGGTTTATTCAGGTACAAGCTCTCCCTTCTCTGTGAGGGCAGATCTGCACGTCCCCCCCCCCAAAGCTAGCAATCCAAATCAGTCCAGTGGAGCCTGAGCAGTGGGTGTTGCCTTCTGACACACTTCCGATGATGTCAGGGTGTGTGGCATATGCAAGTAAATTATGCTGAGTTACGCTAATGAGCTCCTGCACCTCTTTTTCTACAAAATGACCCCTGTTTTTAATCCTTTGACAATAAATACATGTATTTTTGATAATACTCAGGTTATACATATTGTTTTGAGTAATTGGCGCTCTACGTGGTTTGCAACTAACCTTTTTGGTTCTTGATTCAATTCTTTTTTGGGGTTTCCCCCCTCCTTTTGTTTCTTATGCGTTAATGCTCTAACTTCAGCCCTTCTGGAAAGCATATACCATCGTGTCTGGCTCCCTCAATGGCTTTGTCCATGTCATATGGGAAAAGTAGAGTCCATTGAATACATACTGATGCATCACCCATTCTATAGTGACATTCGACACAGTATATTGCTCCAATTCTGTCATTCAAACTGGAAAAGATCTGAACAACTTTAAGTCTCTCTACTCCTTGCAGACTCCTCTCAGGAGATAACCCACACAGTTGCCAGATTTTGTCTAAGGGTGTGTAGGATGTGCAAGCAGCTGATTGCATCCCAGAAACTTTGCCTGTCTGTTGGAGAAGGGTTTTACTTTTCTTGTCCCCCTTCTTGATCTGTGCTCATTGTTTTATGCTTGCCACATTGCATGCATTTTACTATTTGTTGATTTTTCAGAACTGATCTTGTATTAAAAAAAAGTTTTAAAAAAGATCAGGTTGAACTGAGGAAGAACTAGCTATGTAAAGCACTGACTTGCTAGCACCCATAAGAATACTTCACCAATCCACATTTTTGTTTGGTGTAGTGGTTAAGTGCATGGACTCTAATCTGGGAGAACCAGGTTTGATTCCCCACTCCTCCACTTGCACCTACTGGATGACCTTGGGAAAGCCATAGTTCTGGCATAGCTGTACTTGAAAAAGAGCAGTTTCTGTCAGAGCTCTCTCAGCCCCACCTACCTCACAGGGTGTATGTTGTGGGGAGGGGAAGGGAAAGGAGTTTGTAAACTGCTCTGAGACACCTTCAGGTAGTGAAGGACAGGGTATAAATCCAATTTCTTCTTCTTCTTCTTCTTAAAGCTTGTTTTATTTTCACATTTTCATTTTAAAGTTAGGCGAATATTACATATGCCACCTAAAAATATTAAAATACATTCTTCCCACTTAAATCATGAGGGAAGGTGTAAAACTCATGGCTAACCATCCAGTGTCAACTAATGCATGTTACCCATGCTGGCTAAATTTTGACATCAGGACATGCTCTATTACCAATGTACTACATACATTATATAATATTTCCCCAATGACTGGTCAGATTATGCTGAACTCAAGAGTATTCTGCATCTAAATAAACATTACTATACCTCATTCATCTTTGTCAGGTTGCCTCATTCCTGGGGTGAAATGAACAGTAACTTTTATCCAGAGGTCATTTCGGGGGGGAACGCAGTCTCCCCGGTGAGGTGCGGGGGGCGGGGCACACGATGAAGCCCCGCCCCCTGCTTCCGGCCGCCCCGCTTCCAGCCCTCATTCAGCCAGGAGGAGGCAGGAGAAGAGGGAGGGTAAGTTGCTTCCTCCCCGCCTCTCCCCACCCCTGCCTGCCTGGGGCCAGGGAGGGCCTTGGCGGGGCTTCCTCGCACTCCCACCGGCCTTGCAGGTCCACCGCCGGGCTCCTGATGCCAGGGGGTGTGGCATATGCTAATGAGTTCCCCTAGCTCCTTTTCTACGAAACGACCCCTGCTTTTATCCTATCTCTTCTGTGTAGATGAATTGCTTCTTGATTCTAACTTCTCAAGAAGACCTATCTAGCAGACAGAGGATGAGTCATGGCTCTGATTGAGAGAAACTGAAAAATGCATTATTCATCTGCCACATATGTTCAGGTTGTTTCTAACAGATCCATCTGGACAGTTTGTTTTTTATTGTTTTATAACAAGCATACTAATGCACATTTCACCCAGCAGACCAGAGCAATTCAGCTTAACACCTGTCAAGGGACATAGCCATTTTCTTCATGATAAATAGAGCCAAAGCTAAGACCAGTCTTTCCCAATGTGTATTAGCGTGCATGAATTAATCCAGCCAGGTCCTGAGAATATACTGCTATGCAACTTGTGTGTTGTAGCAGCTTATCTGGATATCTCAAAAGTTAGATAATTTTACCACCACCATCCCCCCCCTCCCAATACTTAGATTCTTTCCTGGAGATATGCTATCTCCTCAAAATTCACAGAGAGATACCCAAAGCATGCTACATTTGAAGGAGGAGGAGGAGGAGGAGATTGGGAGTCCCCCCACCGGCAGTGAGGTAGGACCTGGCAACCCTGACAAGCTGGTTGGCCCTAGCCTCATTTGGCCTCCCAGACTGGCTTCTGTTGAACTACATTGTTGTTTGGTTTATAAGGACACACGTTGGGCAAAAATAAAGTAAAGTAGGTATAATAAGTAGGTAAAATAATAACAATAATGTTTGTTTGTTTACTTACGGCATTTGTATCCTCTCTTATCTACTCACACTCAAAGTGGCTAACAATACAACAGCCAGAGCACAAAATATACCAGTCTAATAAGCAAGATTAAAACATGTATTAAATACATGATTTACAAATTAAAGACATCCAATTTTAAAGCCTACAGAATGAAAAAATAGCATTACAGTTTACATTCAATGTAAATCAACTACCACTGTGTTATTTTTATTTCAAATATGGAAAAATTTAATCTGACATAACCACAGTTTTGTATGCTGTACAGATGCCTAAGGGCTTATTTATCCAATCAGGGTTCCTGTGGTTGTTACAATTATTGTTCATGGGCTTTTACCCCAATCAAACCCTCCTTTTGGCTTCTTTATGGTTACTTTGAGCATTGTGTGGCCCTGTGAAGCCCACACAGCACTCCACATTTGGGTAGACCTGGCCTCTCTATTGCCTGTAGGGGAAAATGGTTCCATCACATCCTATGGACAGTAGGCCCAGCCTCTAAGTGTAGTCAGGGTCTCCACCAATCCCATTCATTTTAAAGTGCCATTATTTTTATTTATGGTGGCTCAGAGGTCAAGACGCTGAGTTGCAGACTGGAAGGTTGGTAGCTAGGCAGCTCGAGACCTGATGCCGCGTGACGGAGTGAGCTCCCATCTCTTGCCTCAGCTCCTGCCAACCTAGCATTTCAAAAGCAAGAAATTGCAAGTAGATAAATAGGTACCACTTTGATGGGACGGTAATAGTGTTCCATGTGCCTCGGCAGAGGTTGATTCGGGGGGAATCACGGGGGATCGCTGTTCCCCCGGGTGAGGTGCGGGGTGGGGCACATGACGAAGCCCCGCCCTCTGCTTCCGTCCGCCCCGCTTCTGGCCCTCATTCAGCCAGGAGGAGGCAGGAGAAGAGAGAGGGTAAGTTGCTTCCTCCCCGCCTC
>NW_015166566.1:60703-85666 GCF_001447785.1 Gekko japonicus | reverse complement strand
ACCGCCGGGCCCCTGATGGGGGTCGGCAGTGGAGCTGCAAGGCCAGCGGTGGCCAGGACCGTTGGGGGATGGGGGCCTTCACGGGGCTTCCTCGCACTCCTGCTGGCCTTTCAGGTCCACCGCCGAGCTCAACGGGGGCTTGGCGAGAGCTGAAACCAGGGCGGCCGCCAGAATTGTTGGGGGGAGAGAGTGAAAACAAAGTATAGTGCCTGGATTTTCTGTGTATTTTCCGTAGCAATGTGGTCATCTGCCCCATGCTTGGTTTATAGCTGTTTTGGTTTATAGCTGGTCTTGGTTTATAGCTGTTTTTTCTCCCTGGAATTGCCTACCAATGTTCCCTCTAAGCTGTGGAGTCTTGTGAGCAAAATTTCTACTTTGTGAGCCACTGGCATTAAAGCTGTGAGTGAGTGATTTGGCTACTGCATCAGTTAGTTTGCCTCTGGAGCCCTCCTTCCTGAGTGAAGAGAAAAATATGTGAGCCAGAGGCTTAAAAGCTGTGAGCTAGCTCACACTAACTCAGCTTAGAGGGAACACTCCTGGTAACTGGAATGTGAATAGCTACATATTTTGTACTTCATCTATTACCAAACAGCTTTCCTTTTTGGCACTCTGGTACTAGGTCTTCACTGATGTGCTTGTTGTTGCTTTTCTCTCAACAAACCAGTTACTGAAAATAGATAAAATTGTGTTGAACTTCTATCCTTTTTACCTGACATGGGTGGTTTGCTTGTTTTCCCCCACATGTGCCATCAGATAGGCTCGCCAGCTCTGAGTTGGTAATACCTTGGAGATTTTGGGGGTGGAGCCTGAGTGGTGGGTTTAGATTCAGAGGAATTAGCTGTGTTAGTCTGTTGCTGCAAAATAGTCCAAGAGTTCAAATATCACCTTTAAGACTAACAAATAGCATCTTTAAGATTAACCTTTAAGACTAAGACTGAGTGGTGGGTGTGGCCTTATGACACACTTCCGGTGATGTCAGGGGGTGTGGCCTTATGACACACTTCTGGTGATGTCAGGGGGTGTGGCATATGCTAATGAGTTATGCTAATGAGTTCCCCTAGCTCTTTTTCTACGAAATGACCCCTGTGCCTTGGCATTTAATCATACTAGCTACATGACCACAAAGAAGTCTTCTGACAATGCTGGAGATGAGCACTGCCCCCTAGAGTCGGATTTGACTAGCTTTCGAGGAAGGGAAATCTTTACCTTTACCTTTTTAGACTTAGCCTACAGTTTTGGAGGCCAGGTCTTCCCATAGAAAATAACCATTACACCAAACTGGCTCTCGCAAAAGAAAGGATGGTAAACTTCAGGTTTTACAGTTTAGACCAAATTTCTCTGGTGGGGGGGGGGAATGGAGAGGAAAGAGATTATACCCCAAATCTGCACATGAAATACTTCCTAGTTTCTATAATTTCTATTTAAAATGGCACTTTTTTTGCTGTCAAGTCACATCTGACTGATGGTGACCCCTGGTGGAGTTTTCAAGGCAAAAGACTTTTAGAGGTGATTTGCCATTGCCTGCTTCTGCATCATGACTCTGATATTCCTTGGCAGTCTCCCATCCAAATACTGATTAGGGCCAACCCTGCTTAGTTCCTGGGATCTGATTAGATTGGGCTAGCCTGGTCTATCCAGGTCAAGACAAAATGGCACATATTAACAGTTATTGCCAAATGTTATTATTTCTGGAGTACGTGAAGCCAGTTTATCTTTCTGTGTCAAACAGAAATCCTGGTTGCAGCTGATGTTCTGGAATGCCAAGTCCCTTTGACTTTTAATATACTAGCTTTTAATACACTGGCTTTTCTACATGTGCTCACTGCATTCCTGGTTATTATGGAATCCTTGGTATTTGATTACCAATAGAGTATACCACTAGAGATAATAAAATAAATTGAACTATATATCATGTGTCTTTTTTTGGTAGAAATACCAGCATAAAGCAGCAGGAATCCTTGTAGAGAGAGAACGCATGTAAATAAAACAAAAAAAATCTCACCAGGGAGCTGCAATGTATGAGAGATAGTAGCAAATTAACGCAAATTGTCAACCCACTTATTGAGGATACAACAGTTACAAAAGGGCCAAACAGACTGTCTTCTTTATAGTGAATTAGTATGAAGTTAAAGATATTTCTGTTGCTTAATGGAGACAATTTTTATTATTATCCCCATATTACTCCGTTGTTATCATTATGTTATAATTATGTTCAAAGGTTGTGAAATGATTAGATAAGTATGCTAGGCATACAACAGCTCTGCAGAGAAGTCCATTAATGTTATCTTCACACTATCCTATGATGGTGATTTAAAGCTGAAGTAGCAAGGTTTGTAATCCCAGAATTAAGCTATTTAAACAGACTACAAATATCTCAAAATGAAAAGCAAAGGAAATCACTCAAGTGAGTCAAAATAGAGACTGAAAATGAAGTAAAACAGAGGCAAACGTCTCAAGAGAAATGTCAAGCATATCACCCAAAAAAGAGGATTTAGATTCTGAAATTAAGAAACATCTAGAAAACTGAAAACAGAACAGAAGCAAAGCAATAGTATTAACATGACACATTAAACAATCCAGAAATTACATAGTCCTACTTACAGCAATGGGCAAAATAAACTATACACAATATAGACCACAGTTCCTCTTTCTATCAGTTGCTGGGGACCATGGACTGGCAAATGCTGTTGTAGTCATCCTAGAGTAGGGATTAGGAATGTGCAAACTGATGTGCATTCGGTTTGGCTGAGCCAAATACCTGGCCGAAAAACCCTGATTTGACTGTATTCGGCCTGGCCGCTGGCCGAATCAGATCCTCTGATCTGAGTCTGCCAGACTTATATATTATTCGTCAAGTATCTGGATGGCCGAAAAATGGCTGAGGAAAGGCAGGAAGGGGGTTTACTTACCCTCTTGCTGCCTTTCCCACTCAAACTGACCTTTTCCCGCCTCTACCCCCTGGGACTCCGGGGGGGGGGCAGTTCAGCCAATCACCACCATGCATTTGCAAGCGGTATGCAGCTTGCAAATAAATTTGCAGCCATTGCAAGGACCTACCTTGCTTGGGAGGGGGGCAGGAGACTCTTTGGGCCAATCATAGGACAGTTTCAGTTTTTTGGGGGGAGGAAGCATGTTAGCAGGACGATCACTCGCTGCATTGCCAAGCTGATCATCCTAGAAGGGTCCCTGTTCAAGGTGGTTGAGAGTCCTGCATTGCAGAGGCTGTTCAGGGTTCTTGCGCCCTGGTACACGACTCCTTCTCGCACCATGATGAGGAGGAACATTGTGCCCTCGCTTTACAGGGCTGCCAGGGACTTCATGAAGGAACAGCTGTCCCATGCTGCAGGGAGGGCTGTTCACTTCATGTCAGACATCTGGACCTCCGAATAGGGGCATGAAGTGTATCTCTTACTGACTGCCTACTGGTGGCAACCCAGTGACATCAGCAGGGAAAGGGCCTCCAGGCCGGTTATCACATGGCTCTGCTGCACACCGAACCACTCAATGTGCCACACATGGGGGCCAACATCAGAGCCATCATCAGTAGGCAAGTAGAGGAGTGGGTAGGTAGTGTCGTCATCATGGGCTTCATGGTGATAGATGGTAGCACCAACGTTAAGGCAGAAATTGAGGCAGTGCTCCAGAGACACATTCCCTGCACAGCCCACCTTCTCCACCTTGTGGTGAGGGATGCCTTGGGCTAGGGATCAGAGAATCCCTGGCATGTCACCGGGTACCACACTTACAGGCATCTCCTCCTGAAATGCTGGCACTTTGTGGGCCACTTCTCATGCAGCAATAAGGACGCTTATCTGCTGCATGAGAAACAGACACTGATGGGCGTGCCAGAGCACCACCTATTTGGTGATGTCAGAATCTGCTGGAACTCCACCTGTGCCAGGCTGGAGCACTTGGTGGAGCAGAAGAGAGACCTAATTGCCCAGATCTCAGAGAGCGAGGTAATTTGGCAAGAGAGCTGACTTACCCAGGAGGAGTGGGTGATGGTCTCTCAGACTGTGGAGGTTCTTGTGCCCTTCAAGAGCCACACAGACATGCTCTCATCTCACATGACAAGTTTGGCTCTGGTTGTCCCCATGTTCCACATGGCATGTGAGGGACTGGCCTCGTTGTTGGAGCCAGGCACAGGACATGCAGACCTTCTTCCAGAGATGTGTGCACTGGTGAGGAGGCTGAAAGAAGGGCTCAAGGCAAGCTTTGAGCCCATCTTCACCGAGCAGAAGGCATACATGTTGGCAACCATGTGTGACCCGCGCATCAAGGGCAGGATTGCTGAGTGGGTCAATGAGTTCGATCACTGGAGAGATGTGCTCTCCCAGCAGGTTGAACACAGACAGGCCATTGGGGTCATGTTGCCAGATCGCACTCTTGGGGTAGCTTGCTGGCCCCTCTGGAAGCAATAGCAGGCCCATGAGACAGGACACAGCAGCTATGATGGTTAGGGACTATCTTTCAGTTCCCTGTGAATCACAGTCTACCTGCCTGCTGAGCTACTGGGCCATGAAGGAGTTGGTCTGGCCGGCCCTCTCTATCATGGCCCAGGGGCTCCTCTCATACCCTCCTATGAGCATTCAGAGCGAGTGCGTTTTTTCACATGCGGACTTCATCGTCAGCCCACATCACTCTCGCCTGTACCCCTGGACAGTGGAGCAGTCGGTCTTCCTCAAGGGCAACATGCCACTGTTCAGCTTCCTGGACCTGGACTTTGAGGGTGACTGAGATGAGCACAGTCTTTTTGTGCCTGCATCCCCTCACAGTGTATGCTGAGAAGTGCTCTTCCCCAAATTAAAAGTACAAAGAGAGACCACAGAGAGACACATCCCCCACAAACCATTCTGATTGGTAAATAGATGCCTCCCCCCCACCCCCACCCGGCATTCTTTTACCCAGGCCACCGTCCCCAGAACACCTCCGTAGAACCCCAGTAGCTGTGCGGCACTGGGTACCATCCATCCATCTCCCCCAAAAAACTGAATGCTGCAAAAACAGTTTTCACTCTAGCTAGTAGAATACAATTCAGAAACCAAAAAACCCCACAGGAGTGCCTCAGAAATGGAAATTTTTTTTTGCAGGGGTGGTTGGTGGGCATTGGGCAATGCTCCCTCTAAGCTGTGGAGTCCTGGGAGTAAAAATTCTACTTTGTGAGCTACCAGCATTAAAGTTGTGAGCAGGCAGGTGATTTGGCTACTGCATCAATTAGCTCACACTGGAACCATCCTTCCTGAGCTAAGACAAAATGTGTGAACTGAAGGCTAAAAACCTGTGAGCTACCTCACACCAACTCAGCTAAGCTTAGAGGGAACACTGGTGGCAGGTGAGGGAGGGTCCATTATGAGAGGGGCAGCTGCATCTAGGCTAAGGTTCCTCAAATAGGACAATGACAGCTGGTGCCTTGCTGCAGAGAGAGGAGGATCAGGGTGGACAAACAGCAACACCCCCCCACTCTCTTTCCAAGGCCTTCCTTCCCTGGCTTCACTCAATGAGTAAGGGTATGCTTGTGGATAGGAAAGATGAGCGGCGCAACTTGTTTTTTAAAAAAATTGGCTTAAAAAAAATTTTTTGGCTTTGTGCATGCACATATACACATGGCCAAATCACCGTTCCCACTGGGACTCGCCGTACTCCCTTGTTCTTGCAGGGCCCCCCCGAACAGCAAACAAAATTAACTAGTGATGTACAATTGAGCACTGGAGTCTATATAGGGCTGCCAAATCCCCCCGCCCCAGAGGCCCGTTCCCTGACGCCGGGGAATCGGGCCCCGGGGGGAACCCTGCCCCAGTGTGCACGTCACAGGGAAGTGACGTTATGACGCCGGGCACGCTGGGGGCGGGGCCACAGCCATACAAGGGAAAACTCTATAGTTTTCCCTTGTATGGTCATGGCCTCGCCCCCCAGCGTGCCCGGCATCATAACGTCACTTCCTGGTGACGTGTGTGCGGTGCGCGCGTGCACGCACTCCGGGATCCACCCGGGAGTCCCCCGCCGCCAAGGTAAGTTCCACTTGGCAACCCTACTGAATACACTTTTGGTTTTATTTAAGGGATAGGCAACTTGTTCAGTACCAAGGTCCACACTGGACATACGGAAGGGGAGTTGGTGTGCCCACCCTCTCTAAGGAGTGGTTCCCATTTTATCTACTCGCCGAGGCTTTCGAATCGCTGGGTGGACGATGAGCTGGGGACAACAGGCTGGCTGCTCACACCAGCGCGGGGCTCAAACTGACACAGTTCGGATGTTAAGACAGTGGGATATACCCATTGTGCCATTGCTCATGCGCACAATGACAGAAACTTGGGGAACAAAAAAAAATTTGCGAGAAGGACATTCAGACAACCTAATTGTGATCATTGTGAAAAATGGCTGTCCAGATTGGTGAAATTGCAGATTCAAAGCGCAAATATCCAAAAAGTACTTGATTTTCCAGGTGTAGGAAAACTCACTAGGGAACCAGGAGGATTGCACGAGTGACCCCACTTCGGTGCGGGAGATGGATGCGGGTGTCTGATCAGCAATTTTAAATGCGAGAGGGAACAGCGGTGAAACCCGATCAAAATGACCATGTGACCACGGCCTTAGAATCCCATTTATTTATTAGGTCCCATAATAATAGACTTACTGAAGTAGCTGGGGTCAGTGGCTAGAATGATCTGCCCATTTCAGTGGAGAACCTAAGGAATACCTTTAGAGCAAGAAGAATCTCTTACATACATCTAGACTAGAAGCAGCCAGTCTCTCTATATTAAGGGAAACCAGAGTGATGTTGTGGATCTGGGTTCAAATCCCCACTCACCCATGACATTTTTGGGAGAACTTGGGCCAGATTTCTCAATGTAATCTATTTTACAGGATTATTGTGAAAAAGATAAAATGGGGGAGGGGGCAGGTCTGTTGGTCTGTGCTCATTTGAGTAAGTGTAAGGTAAAAAATATGAAAACATAATGTGAACTCTTGCAGTGTAAGTTGTAGGTAAGTACCTTATGCTCTCTTAAAGTGAAAATTACTCAGATTGTCATTCTGGGATTTATGTGCCTTCTGTCACTAGGAAAAAATACTCCTGGTATCGTTCATGGGTCACAGCAACCCAGGTGCCCAATATTTTTGTTGTGTACATATTTTAAGGCCCATTTTGTATGGTATGTTAGGGAAATGTGTGGCTTTTTCCATACATGGGCAACTGCTGCACCCCTCAGCTACCTGCTGGGTGTACATATGGCCCAAATATTCTTGTGCTGCATGCCAAACTATTGCATAACAATATATTTGGCTATTCAGATTTCTTCACTTAGGAATGTGTTAAGCAATGTTAGGATGCTCCAGTCTGTTCCTAGTTTCTGTTGGCATTGCATTGAATAGGACATTATCTCAGTGATGGTTCCTGAGTGAGACAATGTTAGATTGGTGAGAAGGGAGGGCTCAAAATATCTCCTTAGACTTTTCATTATTTGGGGAGAACTAATGCTATGAGATGCTCACAATAAGTTCCACATTTAAATTCACAGACAGTGTGCAATTATTAAAATGGGGCTTAAACGGTACTCAGAGGACAATGCTAATTGTGAGGCCTAGTGGAACATTCCAGCACTGTTGGTGTTGTTGTTTTAATTTCCTTCTTAGAAATCAGAGTCTGTGCACCAAGGAAAAAGTAACACATCTTTATTGTTTGTAGTTCTTTTCCCTTATGTGTGCTGTTTGCTGATGCACTTTATTAGTTCTTTGTCTTCGAATGGCATTGTGGTAGAATCTGGAAATGTATTTAATTAAATTCTCGATGTTTGTGGTGATGTTTTTGCAAACCTGAAAAGATACAAATTGTTGTGACACCACTCATATACTCAACCCTTATCTAAAGCTTGAGCTTCAGATCACATTTTGGTAGGTTTGACTTATTTAATTCCCTTATGGGATAGAAAAGGGCCATAACTCAGAGGTAGACCCCATGCTTAACATATAGAATCTCCCAAATGTACAAGAGAAGAGATTGAAGAGATTGGATTTATACCCCACCCTTCACTACCCAAAGGAGTATCAGAGTGGTTTACAACCTCCTTTCCCTTCCCCTCCCGACAACAGACACCCTGTGAGGTAGGTGGGGCTGTGAGAGCTCTCTAAGAACTGCCCTCGAGAGAACATCTCTGATAGAACTTATGACTGACCCAAGGTCACACCAGCAGCTGGGTGTGGAGGAGTGGGGAATCAAATCCGGTTCTCCCAGATTACAGTCTACACTCTTAACCACTACACCAAACTGGCTCTAATTTCTTGTATCTCCAGTTAAAGGATTTTATATAGAAGTGATAGGAGAAAAACTCTTCCAAAGATCTTAGAAAACCATTGCCATTCAGAAAAGACCACGCTAGATGGTATGGGTGTGCATTTGGAACATAACCAATCAAAATTCAATCAGAATTCATTCTCGTTTATTAATTTCTGATGGGTAACTAATCAAAATAACATTTGCACTGACTTTTCAGATCTGAAATGACCTTGCCAGATCAAATGGGTGTAATTTGGGTTAGATCTTAATTAATACACTACACATCCTTGTGAAATCCGTCTATGGAGATTTTGCATTTGTGCTCTGACATCTCCAAGGCTACGGACCAAAAAGGGCTAAGCTAAACCATATATATGTGTGTGTGTGTGTACAAATATTTATTAAGGTGTACACACGTTAAAACTTTCCTGATTAAAAATTAATTTGTCTAAGATCAGACTATAAAAGCTTATCCACTATACATACATATGATGGGTAAATACTTTACAACTGAAGACCAAACGCGTTTTGGCCCCTAAGGGCCTTCCTCAGTGGTCACTATTATCTATATATTCTAGACACACATTCAAAGACCTGTTACAGAGTTTTAGTACACATATAATTAAACCGGATGTTGTTTCCTTGTATACTTATAATTGGACTCCTGGTATTAGTGATGGGCCATAGGTATAGCCATATCACCTCTACAACTTATTCTGAATTAAAAAGTGAAATGAAATTGTAAAAAAAAAAATTGTCAGTCAAATTGTATAATTAATTTCACCCAAATTGAAATGAAAATTATTACATTGGCTAACAAACCTGGTAACAGCGATTTTGTAGGTCTGAATGTGTGTCCCTCCATCAAGGTGAAAATTCTATTATTAGCTGCTGCACTGGCTTCAATATATATTAGTGTAGCTGGGAGTGGCAGTTATCTAACTTTTTGTCTTTTAAGTTGCAGCTCCAGGCCAGAAGTTGGTGTGCATTTGGGGGCACAACATTGTCCACTGGGTCAAGATCTACGTGTTGTCCTCAGGCTGGGACAAGCATTTGGGACTTGAGTACTTCTGAAACATCACATGGCTGGAAACCAGACGAATGCTCTGGGAATCCCTGTTACCACTGTTCTTTGCCATTTCCTCTTCCATGGCCCTCTGGACACGCCAGTCCAACTTGGGGAGAATGACCTGAGTGCCCACAAGGGCCAGGACTTGGCACTTGCAGCTAAAAATGACCTACAGACTCTGTCCTCCCAGCTGCCCAGCACCACTCTTTTCTGGTAGGACCTCCTGGAGAGGCATTCCTGGCTCTCGGTTAGCTGCCCCAACAAGGTAGATGTGGCCAGGTACAAGGTCACAGACTCAGAGGGCAAGACTGTAATGGCCCTGGGGGAGGATCATCTAATTCACCACCTGGACATTTCCTTGTGCCAGGAGGCACTGTTCAGGCTGGATGGGGTGCACCTCTCTGAGTGGGCTGGCTGCATGACATTTGTTATGGCCTGCAGGCTTGGTTGCAGCTGTAGGAGCTTTGGTGAGAGTCAGGGAGGTTCCTTGGGGTCCCCATCCACCTGTTATGGCAGTGTCAGCATGGAGACAGATCCATTTCTGGGGAAATTCAGCCTGCATGCCTGTTTCCCCCATCTTTTGGGTTCCCCTGAAGGAATTTGGGGGTGAGAGCTTTGGGGGGGCGTGCCCAGCTCAGAGGCTGCCATGGTGCCCTCACTTTCAAGTAACAGGGGAGGCCACTCAGTGGCTTCCACCCATGTTTAATCCCACAAACTGCCATTCCATGGTATCCCCCAGCAGGTGGGTTGGGTAGGGTGGCCAACCTCCAGGTGGGGCTTGGAGATCTCCTGCTTTTACAACTTATCTCCAGCTGACAGAGATCAGCTCCCCTGGAGAAAATGGCTACTTTGAAGGGTGGACTCTATGGCATTGTACCATGCTGAGGCCCCTCCCCTTCCCAAACCCCACCCTCTCCCAGATCCACTCCCCAAAGTCTCCAGGTATTTTTCAACCCAGACCTGGCAACCCTAGGGTTGGGGGGCAGTTCGCTCATTGGCCAGCAGGCAAGTTGTCCAATGCCCTGGATCGGTTTGCCCCATGCTGCACCAAGGCTCTTTCAGCTGTTACCAATGAAGTTGTAGTCAGTTTTAACCCAACATAACTCTGTCTTATGTTCACTTCTGTGGAGTCTGCCTCACCTTCCCCTGCCTCTCCCCCTGGAACTGGGTTGACAAAGATGTTTAATTGTTTTTGACAGGAATAGCACCTAAACACAGAGCAGACAGGCTTTCCTCTTTTAAACCGGTTTTGACAGGAACATCATCCAACCCCTACCTATCCTCAAAATTCTAAAGTCCCTAATGGACTCCCTGCCTAACTAGCAGACCTCCTAACCCTTCTCCCACCAACAACTCCCAACTCTGTCAGTTGGCCAGCAGTTAAACTGGCAAACACTTCCTTTTTCTTTTCTTTTCAGCATTGCAGTGCACCTTTTGAAGATGATTGGCTGATGCTCCTGAAGGTTGGAACTTGAAACTATCAGTCACAGCAACCCTATCTAAAAGCCAGTTTGAAATGCACAATATAAGTTAGAAATTCAATTTTAAATTACCCATTTATCCTAATTTAACCTCCTGTCTTTGACATTATTTGGAAGCTCAATACATCTTACAACCACAGAAGAGACAATTCAGTAGAGGCCTGGCTTCTTAGTGAATGGGTTCAACAGTGTTAACAAACACCAGATTTTGGTTTCTCTCTCACTAATACTGCTAGTGAGGAATTTTAATACTAACTGAGAATCTATTTGTGTTATTTTAATATAAGGGCAATGCATGTGCATTGGAGACAAACTCTTTCTTGAGAGAAAGACACAAATTACCTTGGCCTGAAATCTCTTCTGTAGCTGCTTTCTATTTTGCTGACAGTCCCTCTTATGAACCAGTGGCATTTGAGTGAAAGATACGCTATAAAAATAGGAATGATATCCAACCACATTTAATTAACTGCAAGAAAGCAATATAACATTTATGGTTTGAAAGGTTTCAGTGACCCAGGAGTTAGACAGATAGAAGCAAAACAGAAGGGGGGGAAATCTAGCTCTTACTAGCTTGTGTGCCTGAAAAGCTTCCCAAAAGACAAAGCTACATTTTTAATGTTGTATACATAAAGGGCATTTTTATAATAGTGTGGTAATCATGACATTTTGCATCATACACACTCCTGTCAAAATAATGATTAAATATTAACTCATAGTAGTATATATGGAGCTGATTTTTCACATAAGGTGGATATGTTTGCCACACAAACATCATCTCAGTGACATGCCTATAAATCTGTTGAAACAGATCAAATTATCTTCATTAGGATGGTGAATGTTACTGGCTTCCCCATGTTGCATGCTTTTTCTGATGGGCTACCTCTTGAGAAATGGTTGTCTGTAGGGATGGGCATGAACTGGCTGATGAACTAAAGCTGGTCACTAATTTTGGCCAGTTCATGGTTCGTGAAGCACAGATTTTGATGCAGTTTGTGGCGGTTCACAAAGAGCTGAAAGCAGGAGTTTAAATTCCTGATTTCTTTCTTCTTCTTCTTCTTCTTCTTCTTCTGACCCCCCAAAGGGGATTTTTTTTATTGCATTTTCTAGTAAACTACAAAGGAAAAAAAGGGAAGGGTATCTATAAACTATAGGAGAAAGGAAACCACTAAAATCCCAAGAGGTGGAAGCCGGTATAAGGCTTATAACAAAATTAATATGTTAGTAATTAGCTTAAAATAAATACCATTTCATGTGAGATATATAAACATGCTTATCTTATCAAAGTTAAAATGTATGTTCAAGAATAATCGCAAAAAGATTGTTAGTATCTGTTAGAGTGAAATTCAAAGTCCTTCGGCATCACTTCTTTCCTCTTCTGTTTCTCAAATTATAGTCTCTTTTGAAGGCAACCGCCCCCAATTGTGAATCTGAATCTTCTTCAGGGTTCGAGGAATCTTGATCGCTCCCACTTCCATCCACTCCGTCATCCTCTTCCTTGCCATCCTCTCCTGTAGAGCCAAGATGCTGCTTCAGAAACTCCCGTGCTTTAAAGACTGTGTCAATTCTTATTTTCTTCTCATTCATTGTAAACAAGATGCCTTCGGGCACCAGCCATCTGTACCAGATGTTGTTTGTTTGCAGAATGCTTATTAAGTCTTTAAAGTTTTTCCTTTTCTTCCTGATCTCAAAAGTCTTTTAAAACTCTTTTCTTTTTCTTCCTTTTCTTCCTGATCTCAAATATCTTTTAAAACTCTTATATCCTTGCCATTGATTTTTAGGGACATTCCAGATGTTACTTTTAGGATTAAATCCCTCACATGTCTTTTGGAGAATCTGACCACTATCTCCCCTGGCAGATTTTTCTCCTTTTTATATTCTGGATATGATCTGTAGACCACGTCCATTTCGCTTAGAATATATTCCACTTTTAAATCTGCTATCAGGGCCAAGGCATCACTCAAAATTTGCTTCAGATTTTCCCCATCTGATTTTGGTAGCCCTTGAAATCTTAGGACAAAGCTTGCTTTTTCTGTTTGTAGTTGTAACAGCTGTGATTCTTCAATGTTGCTTTCTTTTCCAACACCTGTACACGCTTTTTAATCTTTTTAGTTTTGGCATCCATCTCCTTCATTATCTCCACGGTCTTGTCAGTCTTTTTATTAATTTTGCTTAGCTGGAGTTGCTAGGCTGCAAAACTTTGATTTAGTGTAGTTAACTGCTGGTTAACATTTGTCATTTGGTCCAGCAGAGGGCGCAAGGAGTCTGCTAACATCTTCGACCACTCTGTGGAAGTCTCGGGTCACGAGATTTTGTCAGCAGAGCTCGGGCTTCCTGAAGAAAGTTTTGCTTTTGCCAACTTATCTTTCTCTAGTCTTTTACCCACCATCTTTAGAGGTTGTTTACTTTTCAGATATTTTACCAAAAGTCTCTAAAGTTCACTTAAGCGCTTGTCATCTTCTGCAACATTCTTTGAACAGTTTTTCATTTGGTATGCCTCCCCCCCCCCCTTTTATCTTGGAGTCTTCTTTGGAATTGGGAGGTTCCCTCCCCCGCTCACTCGTATTTCAGGGGAAGGGGCTTTCAGCTTTCGCGTTGTTTATGCTTGGATAGACTCACAGTCTATGTCGTCCTCGGATTATCTCCACTTTCGGACTGCGCCAATCTGAATCCTACTTCCTAGGAAGAAGAATCCATGTCTAGAGATTTTTCCTGGTTGTCTGGTTAAGGAAGCATAGAACATTTTTCTAAATGTTAGTAGCCTTGATTATCCCTTCTGTGCTCCCCCAAAAAACAGAAAGGTAGGAAGAAAGCATAGAGTACGCACAATATTTCTTTATTAAAGGAATAAAAATAATATACTGGAAATGATGTGAGCAAGCAGACAGTGGTAGGGATGGGCACTTTCCAGAAAAGCACAGTTCGTGGTTGGTGTCTGAATCCCTAATCGAACCACAAACCTAACTGAACCAGGAGGTTACTTCATGAACCAAACTGGTTCATGGTTTGTGGCCCCACAAACGCTGTTGACTGGGACCACAGTCCCTTTAAATGGGGTTTGCAGAAAGCCTCCCCCCCAAAAAAAAAACACTGAGTAGTGGGGAGTGTTGTGAGAAAAGTGTGTGTGGATGCAGCACATGTCTGTGAATGTGTCTACCCATGCCACCCACACTCCCCCTTTTGGTTCCTGTGTCCCCTGAGTGTTGCCTCCTTACCAAAGGCAGAGGTGTAAGCTTGGAAACCACTAAGCGCTGGCAGAGACACTCAAAGATCTCTTCTTAAAATAAAACTTATCTTTATTAAAAGAAAAACATTCAAAGGTTTGCCTGGCAAGGGGGCTGGCAACACGCTCTGCCACCTGCCAACACAGTACACTCCTATTTCCTAAATATTGATAGTAAATACACAGAAAAATAAACATGCAAGCAAAGTCCTATCCCACCCCAAAGCATGCAAAGAACGAGAGGCCTCTCGGGCTGACTCCTACCAAGAGCCAGCGAAGATCTGTTGGATTTTACCAGTATTTATACCAAATGATCAAAGAGGTCCCTTAATTTACAGTTTTTTAATTAACAGTTAGAAGTTGAAATTGTCTTGCAGGAAATTGCTTCCTTGCTCTTACACAACAAAAGTGCACACATTTTACAAGATCAATACAGTGTCATTGTTTCTTCCAGGTGTTCCCCAATATGGGAAATAAACTGTCCTTTGATGTTATCTCTGAGATGGAAGTAGGGAGTGTGAAATCTCAGTATCTCAGGAAGTTAGTTTGTCTTTGGATTGAAGCCTGTCACTCCTCAAATGGCCTTCCTAGCCAGCTGCAGTTTTATTTGTCTAGGAAATTGAGGGTCTCACACCTAGGGAAACATTCATTGATTCAGATCCTGGGAATGGAATGTTGTGAACTTTTGCCTGGTGACTGATAAAGAGATTTGTCTAGAACAAAGGGCTTGAAACAGGCCAGGCCTCCTTGCTGTTTTGCTAGCAAAGACAGAGACAGATATATATGGATTTTATAAACTATTTGGTTCATTTTCAAACCCAAACCTTTCTATATATCTAAAATTTCTTACCACAGGGAGCAGCCTGCTCTTCACCACTCAACTGTTTCGGCTTTCTTGTGCAGTCCCTCTGCTCAGCTGTTCTTGTAGCTTTTGCAAGGAACAGAAGGTGGGTTTAAAGAAACTCAGAGTCCCTTTAAGCCCCTGCCTTAGGCTCTATCCATGAACTGCCATGAACCACTTTAAAAGTTCATGAAAGTTTGTAACCTTAGACCCATCACAAACTTTGGTTCATAAACCATGAACAGGGAAAAATTAATAACGAATTTTGCTTTGTGGTGCACTTTGTGCCCATCCCTAGACAGAGGTAGGAAACATAGTTGCTCCTTGAGAGACAAATGCTTTGTGCTTCAGGTATGCACATCAGTGAAAAACTTATGGAAATGTCCACAGAAGGTATATCTTAGGGTACAGCTGGACAGCACTTATGTTCCTAGCCCCCCTTCTCTCTGAACATCCCTTACTCACTGCCTGAATGTATGTACTGCATGTGTAACACTGCGAACAAGACCTAGCCCCCACAAGTCAAGCGCAGAGCATGGGAAGCAATTGCCATGTTCTGTGTCTCAACATGGATCTTGCAGCAACAGTCCTGAAGTTCCCACAACTCTCATAGAAGAACCTTTTTGGCAGGAGAAAGCCAGGGAATGCAAGTGGGCTAACAGGACAAAAACAATCAAGCCACACCAGACTAGAAAACAACACTGGTGCTCTTCTGTATCGTCTTTCACGTGGTATGCAATCACTGACAAGTAATTCAGTTCAGATGTTAAATGCCTTGTGACAGTTGGGAACCTTCAATTCAAATCTTTCCATTGTCCTAAGATTCTTGCCATAGGTATGACTCAATGTCATGTATGCAATTCTGCAAATCTGTCTTTGTGCCAAGACACTCGCTGGTCTACTGTCCTTCCACTAGTAATTCAATTAACACATTCTCAGTTACATAGTTCCCTCCCAGTAATTCTATCAATCCCCAAGCTGTTCCTTTATCCACTGTTGCAACCCTTTATGTTCTGAAAAGAATACGTTGTCCTATGGCCCACCAAACAATATAACTAGTCTGTCTTTAGAGCCAGGAATCTGAGTCTGAAGTGAGAGTCTGATCTTGGCTAAAACTTGGATTGCATCTTAGCCTCCAACACACCGAGTTCATCTTCCTTCTTCCACCTTAATTGCTGTGCAGACTAGGAAAAATACATCTTTCCTCCCTAATCTTAATCTATTTCCCCCATTTCCAACTCACACTGCAGTACACAGAAAGCTGGCATTTTGCTTTTCTCTGCTAGTTAGGGCCTCACACCTGAAAGACTGGGTACCTCTTTTCCAGCACACTCACTTCTCCTCTGTTCTATTCCTCATTTCCCCACGTTTACACCTCTGGCTTAAAAGTAACTCTGGATCCAAATTGGAGTAGCTCTGGTTGGTTTCTGGTTGTTGTTATGATATTGCTCTGTTTGGATAGGAATGTACCATTTGTCTATGCTTTTGCTTATGTATTTGCTTAGGATAAGTTTTCCCCTTCCCTAACACTGTACAAAATTCTATATTAAAGTTTGTATTTCTTTTTTGAACTTTTAAATCTGGTCTCTGTTATCCATTTTCTGCCAAACATGCTACTCACAGCCACCTCTTTGGGTAAAAGATCTGTTTCCCACTCCCTGTGCAAACACACAAGCTAATTCCCTGTGCCTGTCTGAACGCATGCTCATGTGTTTGCTAGGGCTGTGGTAACACTTACTCTATCAATCAGATGCCACAAAAATCCATCCATATCACCGTACAAAAAGTACAAGCCACACAGTCTGCACAGCTTTGTGTTCTGCTCTTTTCTCAACTCCTCATGATATGAACTGAAATCACAAAAGTAGCCAGTGAATTTTTCACATTACTTTCATAACCTAGAGATTTATAACACAGCTGGCTTGGTCCATCAACCTGAAAGAACCCCAGGATCCAAAGTGAAGATTTTCTTCATTTTGTTTTTATTGCATTTAATTTTGATTTTATTGAGTTCTTGTCAATTGTGTCCTCCAATTTATACTGTGAGTAGCTTCCTGAGTGTTGATGATTATACTCTGCAGAGCAAAGAAATCAATAAAGCCTTCCATGCAACAGTGGTTGGAAGAACCAATGCTGTGCAGCTATGGTACCTGTTTGATGTCCAGACAAGAAATTCATTCCACAGCAAAACAACACTACTTGACAAAGTATCATAGGTGAATTAATCACTGTTAACTAATCTAAACATCAAGCCCAGATGTAATCTATGGTGTTAAAAGCCTGTGCTATCTATTTGCTCTTATGATAAGGGGGAAAACACAAGATACATAGGATACTCCTATAAACATTTACTAGGGAGTTGTATATTGATTTTTATCCCACATTTCTCTCCAATGGGGTCCCAAGCAGCTTACATCCTCCATGCCCCCCACACTATAGAAACGGGGGGGGCATGTGTCCTGCACTCAGGTGGAGGCTGGAGATTTCCTACTGTTACAATGGATCTCCAGGCAACAGAGATCAGTTTACCTGGAGAAAATGGCCACTTTGAAAAGTGGACTCTATGGCATTATAACCCATCAAAGTCCCTCCCCTCTCCAAACCCTGCCCTTCTCAGGCTCCCCCCCCCCCCAAATCTCCAGGTATTTCTCAGTCTGGAGCTGGCAGGCAATCTTATACCAGAAACTTGGCACAGGGAATGGCCAGTTTTATTGTGCAGGTACTGGTAACACCAGGTTTATGCCTGGTGGATTGGTTGATCCAGAAAGACTTCCTTTCTAGGGCTCAGATTAAATAGGCTGAAAAAGTGTGGGAATTCCTAAGGATGTGCTGTGCATTAACCAGGATTCTGCAAGGAAGTACTATCTTCAGCACTCTGCTCTAGATCTACTGGGAGGTTGTGCGCAGCTAACCTGGCACTTTGCCTTCTTTGTGCTACCTTAGTCCGGGCTTTCCACAGCCACCATTCCTGTGGGATGGGAGAGAGACCTGAGGGGCTATAGATCTGAGTTCAGGTCCTTTCCAGAGGAGGGCTAGTGGATAACTCAGGAGCTGGTGGTGAGGTTTCCCTTGCAGGCTTTGGCAGGGTGGCCTCTGTTGCTGCTGGTACATCCTCAGCAGGCAGCTGTACAGTACTGGTCCCTCTGGTCCTCCTCAGCCAACCTTGGCTCCTCGGTCTCCTCCCCTGAGGACTCTGAGGCAGATGCACTGAGCTGGTCAGAGGGGGGACATCAGGGAATGCAGAACAGGTTTTGGTCGTGTCCCCCCCCCCCCCCCCCCGCAGTTTTCCTCCCCCCCCCCCCCCCGCTAGTAGATTTCCTTCCCACAACCCTCAGACTAAGCACCAAAGGCCAAGACCCCTTCAGCTTGTGACTCTGAGCACATTCAAGCTTTAAGTACTCATGAATTGAGAAGAAACAAACTTAGGTCATCTGCTGTTAGCCATCTAGCAGAGTCTTCCCCACTTCTTCCCCTGCCAGGAATTAAGGGCCAATTGACAAATTCTTCATGAAACTATATACATATATGGAAAGAGCATACTGTGAACTGGACTGTGAAAGCCAGTGTGGTACAGTGGTTAGAGCCCTAGAGCAGGACCTGGGTTCAGATTCTGACCCAGCCATGATGCTTAATAAGTTAAGAAGCAGTATGAGGTAGAAGGAGAGAAAGTCTTGTGTACAGCTTCTCTGACTATTGCATAGTAAAGCAACAACAAAGCAACCAGCTTCCTTAACTTAATGTTTTATTTGAAAGGTGTTAAACTCCATTTGTTATGAGGGACAGATCTGGCATAAATGTTACTTTGTTGGGCTGGGCCATGTATGCCATAAAATGTAACACGAGATACCAAAGATATAAACTTTATAAAGATGATTTCAGATACCAAATCGCAATAGCTGGCTTGACAGGATTATGTGTGATATGCAGAGGGGTAGGAGGCATGGAGATATCAGCATTAGTAATGAGAGAGGAAACCTAGGTCTCAGTTCGGTCCAGGAGGATTCAGTCCGGGAGGATGCAAAGAATAAATTGAAATAAGTCAGAAGAAGTGAGCAGTGACTCACAAAAGCATGTACCCTACTCCAAATTTTGTTAGTCTTTAAGGTGCTACTGGACTCTTACTCTTTCTACTGCTATTAGAAACCACAACATTCAAAAACCAGTGGGGGAACATTTTAACCTTCCAGGACATTCAGTCACTGACCTAAGAGTAGCAGTTCTCTTACAAAGGAATATGAATGGGAGATTAGAAAGAGAGACTGCTGAATTGAAACTGATAATGAAGATCAAGACAATGCATCTTCCTGGACTGGACTGAGACCTAGGTTTCTTCTCTCATTACCAATGCCTGCTATTGTCATTTGCATCTGAAATCACTTCACTCTTCAAGATATAAGGACAGATGGATTCACATTCTAGCTGTATCTGATTAAGTGAGCAGTGACTCATGAAAGCTTATGCCCTGCCACAAATTTTATTAGTTGTTAAGGTGCTAGATTGCAAGCTATGCTGTTAGGTTTCCTTTAATTTTTAAAAAAAATATTTTAGAACTGGAAAGGGAGATCTCTCCAAGTGAAATAATGTGAAGAAAGGCAGCCAGTGAGGTGGGAGGGGCAACAGGGAGATGACGTGTTGAACTGGAATATATGGAACCATAAATGTATTTTTAAATTTAGCCATTTAGCCATCTACTTCCAGTAATTCAACAATGGAATCCAATCTAAGTGTTGTAAATCCTAATCAGGGTCTTTTTGAAAGAAAATAAAATCTTAGATAGGCACAGAGAAATCTAATCTAAAAAACCCCCACAACTTTTCAGAATAAGCCTCCTAATCTACTTCACAGGGCTGTTCTGAGGACAATAGTGCATATCGAAAGAGCCAGGCACAAAGGCTGGAAGGAAGAGTGGCTGGAAAGAGCAATGAGTGCTCCTGCTCTCTCTCTCTCTCTCTATCTATCTATCTATCTATCTATGTATCTATCTATCTATCTATATTTTGGCTTTGTTTTGATTTCTGTTGAAGGACATCTGAAAGTGCAAGAGAGCAAATGAAGCAAATGGCCATGGCAAAAAATATTTTTCCAGGGCAGAGAAAGAAAAAGCTCTCAATTCCTACAGGTACACAAAAAGAGCAAAGAACACTCCTGTACCTTCTTATAGCAATATATCTCTAGCACCTAGTGTTTAAAAAATTAATACTTGAAAGCTGGACGATACAAGGGATAAAAATTCCTTATTACTGAGATTGTGGAAACAGATCACAGTTTGGGGTTGTCCCACAGTCACGGTTCCTTCAGAGGAAAGTGAGCAGAAGTGGAAGGTACCAATAAAAATGCAGGAAACATTACAGCTGTTTATGGCATCAGAGATGAGGTTCAGGACTGGCTTGCTCCCAATAGAAACACTTAAGTGGTTATTAAGAGGACAAGCTGAACGGTACTCAGGCCACCAAAGCCCAGCCCAGGCAGGTGGCATCTCTTCCCTCTGCTAAATCACGTATGGAAGGACAAGCACCATCTAACACTGCAGGGAGCTTTCATCCTGAGGTAAAGGAAGAGCCTATGCCGGTTCCAGAAAACAAACAGGATATGAATATTGTTAGTCTGACAGATCCTTCATCTGTTACTGAACTGTCCATTACAGCTGCTTATGATCTATCATAACTGAAGTGGCTCTGTGGGTCCAGGCTGTTGGTCTGCCACTTTTGTTTTACCTGATGCTAACATTATGCTCAGTATGCATAAAGAGAGTTTAAAGAAATGTGTGATCTCAGAGGATCTGCCAAAATGGTGTGTTTTGTTCAAAAAGCTGCAATTCACTAATAGAACACTGCAAAATGCTGTAGTTTTCAGTCTTTCAGTGAGTACACTTGCTTAAATATCAGTGGAGATTGCAAGAAAAGCCATATATGCCATAGGTTTCATGCTAATCTACTCTTTTGGATCCATCTCAGGATGTTCAAAGACAAAAGGAAGTAAAAGGAACCTTTTATTTTTCTCTTCTCCTTGAACTTTTGCTCACCATACTTATTCTATTTATTTAGAACCAGAAAAAAGGAAAAGTCCATTAGAACTGATATCTCGGCTGTTCTCCTTTTCAGATGTCACCAGAGTTTGTAATTAGGGTTCCCAACATCCTGCTGGGGCCTGGATTTCTCCTGAAATCACAATTGATCTTCAGTTCCCTGTAGAAAAATGGCATCTTTGGAGCATAGACGCACCCTCCCTCCATACCCCACCCTTCCTAGCAGTGCCAACTCCTGACTGGAAAATTCCTGAAGCTTTGGGGGTTGAGCCTGGGAAGGCTAGAGTCCGGGGAAGAGAGGGAGCTCAGCAGACATGTGATGCCATAAAGTCCACCCTCTAAAGCTACCATTTTCTATTGGGGATCTGATCTCTGTAAAAAAAGAAGAAGAGATTGGATTTATATGCCACCCTTCACTCGGAGTCTCAGAGTGGCTTACAAACTCCTTTCCCTTCCCCTCCCCACAACAGACATCCTGTGAGGTAGGTGGGGCTGGGAGAGCTCTGAGAGAACTGCCCTTTCAAGGACAGCTCTGACAGAACTATGGCTTGTGCAAGGTCATCCAGCAGGTGCAAGTGGAGGAGTGGGGAATCAAACCCGGTTCTCCCAGATTAGAGTCCGCACACTTAACCACTACACCAAACTGGATCTCCAGTAGTCTGGAGATCAGAATTCAAGCTCCCACCTGGAGGCTGGCAATCCAGTTTTCCCCAAGTTCCTCTCCCCCAAATCTTCAGGAATTTCCAAACCCACGGTTGGCAACCTAAATGCAGTCTTCTGTGGTTTGAGGATTGAGGCCATTCCACAGTATATTTATAAATGGCCCAATGACACCTGTGCCAGTAGAAAGCATTGTATCTATTCTATACACTAATATAACAATTCAGCAAACGGAAATTGCCTGTCTCGTGAAAGTGATGAACATTGCAGTCCCTCAGAGCCTACTACAGAGAAAGATGCAGCCTTATTAAAAATAGAAAGTAACAGATTGAGAATGGCTGTTTTAACATATTTTCAACAGCTACATAATAAAACCAACAGTGAATGTTTTTAAAAAATACAAGAACAATGGAGAACGTATCCCTCATGGATATGACTGTAAGCAAAGCACATTTTAATGGCTGCTACAAACTATTCCAGAACCTTCCCTGAGGAGAAGTGTGTGTGTGTGTCTGTGGGGGGAGGGAACAGCTGAGAAATACATGATAACTGCTTACTCATGCATTGGTTTACCAATAAACATTTAACACTATAGGAACGATTTCTTGGGTATCTCATATTCTTCTTTACGTAAAGAACAGATTTATGAGGTTAGGAAGGCCCCCACACTTCTGTCATTCTGCAGATTGTGTAAAACACAGTTTATTGCATTGTTTGTTGGCTGTCTCAGGATATCTGACTGCATTGACTTACACTGTGTAATCTGTTTTGAGTCTCAGCAAGAAAGGTGGAATACAAATAAAATAAATAAATGAATAATCCACTGCACTAGTAAAAATGATGATTAATAATAACATAAAACAACTGAATCCAGACAAAGAGTAAGGAAACAGGAGAAGGGTTTGAAAGATAAGCAGAAGCAACCCCCCCCCCCCCATCACAAACGTACTACCTCTTATTGGCTGGTGAGAGTTTGGGGATTCTTCCCTTTTACTTGGCTGTTGTGTTCCTTCAGTTTTGTAAGTTTCTTTAGTCATTTTGTTTGGTAAAGACAAAGGCGTTTCTAGACTGCAGCCACCTTATGGGTTTTCTTGGGTGTTGTGGCGGTTCCAGTGATCGCACAATCGGTACAATCAGTTCACACTTACATTTTCTTTTGTTTTCCCCCATCATGATTCTGTCTGTTCACATTCACATTGAGGACTGCTATTTGGGGGAGGGTTGGGATTTTTTTTTCACATGTGCTGAAGTGTAGCATTTCAGCAGCTTCAAGGGGGCTGCACAATCCCTATTAAGGTACATTCCCCAACCATCCCACACCATGACACTTCCAGGATGAGTCTCCAGTGCCCTTGGGGGAGAAGGTCCATGAAAGCTCCCTCCTTGCTCCTGTTCCCTTTCCTGGGCCCTACTTGATGAAGCTGTCAGTGTCACCCAAGCTTGCCCCAGGACCACATGGGCAGGGCATGATCCCCTTACACAAGAATAGCCCCATTGGCTTCAGTACATCTACTCTGGTGTAAAGCAAAGGGTGGGGACAGGATCCAGGGCATTCAAGATAGCCAGAATATTGCTCTCTTCTTCCCCTCCCTTCCCCTCCCAAGGCTTATGATTAATATGTGTACCTCCTTCAGTCTCTCTCTGCATTGTTCCAGTAAACATCTCAAATGCTGGCTTTTAAGGAACTGGAGTTGCAGAATCCCCCCCCCAAAAAAAATTCCTCTTGAAGATTGACTCTGAGTCAGTTTCCTGTATAAGCAGAGCTGCAGGAGCTGATGCTGGGCCTCCCAATAGGACTGACTATCCCAGCGCTGGCACCTTCCAGATCTGAAATATTTCAGCCCTGGCATGCAATATTTTTTTTTAAGTTCACTGTCCAAACCCACCCTTTTGGGGCAGCAATCCATGAGGCAGGAAAAAATGTTCAGATTTCAAGCAAGAGGCTACCTTGTACATTCATTCCTCAGTGGGAAAAAAAGTACTTGAAAAATTGGTTTAGGATAAAATGGGGGGGGGGGAACGAGGAAAGAATGGGACAGCATGGGGATGGTAACGAAGTTGCCTGGACACAAGAAGAAGAAAACCAGTAACAGGTGGGAATGAAAATGGAAAGTTAAGGCAATATGGAAAATGCCAAAGTTTCACATTCCAAAGGGCTCATTATCTGTGCAAGTTGTACTCATTGTACTCATTTTGTCTCTCTTACAGTAATGTCTGACTATTCATCAGTATTGGGAGTGGGGCGCTGCTTTCTCCAAAATGGCTAATTTCATGGATTCAAGAAATCCTCAGACAGCAGGCTCAGCTGGTTAATTTGGGTTTTCCTATGAAAAATTACATTTTGTATTCTCCCCATGGGGCATCTAAAATAACCAAAATCTGACTCAGATCCTTAGAACAGAGCAACCACAAGCTGCTTCCACATGGAGGTTTTCTTCTACCTTGGCTTCCATCTGGAGCACCAGCTCAGGTGACACACTACTGACTGAGAGATATTTCTGTCAGAAGAAACTATTTCCTGAGTAGAAAGGAATTCCGTATGAGAGGTTTGTCAATATCACCCAACAGTCACCTCTGTGCAGGTGGCTCTCATCTCTAGGAATTAACCAACAACCACAGCGAAGCCCTAATTTTATTTAGGACTATACTTAATTTTTGCCCTGAAACATTTTAAGGGGGAAGGGAGCCTTGTGGTTTGCACACAGTTTTCCATGGGGGGAGGTAATTCATTCCATTTCATTTTTTGCTAATGTCTGTTTGCAACAACTGTACTTTTTCTCTCTGTTGCCCCTTTGAAGATTTTTTTTGGGGGGAGGCTCACCTTCTAAGAGGGTTGGGGAACTTCCATGGATGCACCTAGCACAGTGAGGAAGAGAAATTGTGTCTTCTCTTAACAGCTTCTGCTGACACAAGAAGCTCTGCTGGCGAAGGAGGGCAGGATGGGAGATTTTAGCCAATTTTCCGTCCTGACTGCAGCCCACCATTCAGTGTGGCTTTTTGTTCAAGTTAGTCACCTTACCTATATCAATACCTTTCTGGAGTCACAGATAGCTGTTGTGGGAAGGAGAACATTTATCATCACCATCATCATCATCATCATCATCAATAATAATAATAATAATAATAATAATAATAATAATAATAATAATAATTCCATTTATACCCTGCTCTCCCCGCGAACGGGCTCAGGGTGGCTTATAACAGTGGCCCAATTGCCAATCTCTCCCTTATAATAATTGAATAGCAACGTTCTATTTCGCAACATTCTAAATTTGGCCTCCTTAGTGTTAGGCCGGAAGAACTGCCACTCAGAAGACACTGGCTGGGTTGACTGGCTGCTTTGTGCAGTCCCGCCCAGCGTTCCAAGGTCATTTGCATATGGAAGCTGATTGGAC
>NW_015166566.1:14841-59507 GCF_001447785.1 Gekko japonicus | reverse complement strand
TGTTGCAATTTATTGACAGAGTAGTGTTTTGGAAAATCTTTAGGAATTGTTTGGTGCATTTACGATGGGGCTCCTGGGGAACTATTGTTGCCAATCTTGGCCCAGCAGCCATCAAACCATTCTCTTCAACCCCCTGCTGTGCAGCTGACTTTCCCCTAGGGTTGCCAATCTCCAGGTGGGACCTGGAGATCTCCCACTGTTACAATTGATCTCCAGATGACAGAGATCAGTTCCCCTGGAGAAAATGGATGCTTTGGAGGGTAGACCCTATGACATTATACCTGCTGAGTCCTTCCGCCCCCCGCCGCCCGCCCAATGCTGCCCTCTACAGAATCCACCCCCCAAGCCTCCAGGTATTTCCCTCCTTAGAGCTGGCAACCCTACATTCCCCTCAGTGCCTGTTGGTAGGCATCTAAGCTTGGTCCTGTCACCTACTTTGGCCTTTGGGAGAAAACACATTGGGGCCAGTCCTGATAGGGTTGCCAACTCCAGATGGGAAATTCCTGGAGACTTGAGGGATGGAGCCTGAAGAGGGTGAGGTTTGAGGAGGGGTGGGACCTCAGACAGGTACACTGCCATAGACTCCACCCTCCAAACCAGTCAGTCTCACATAGGGAACCATTGTTGCCAATCTCCAGGTGAGGGCTGGAGAGCACTCAGTATTACAACTGCTCTGCAGAAGGGAGGGCAGAAGTCAGCTGAAGTCAAAGGGGCAGATAATGGTAGGTTGATGGCTAGATGGGAAGTAGATGGGGTTGCCAACTACATGCTGACACATTCCTGGGGATTTGAGAGGTGGAGCCTGGAGAGGGTGGGGTTTGCAGAGGGGTGGGACCTCAGACAGGTAGAATGCCATAGACTACACCCTCCAAAGCAGCCATTTTGTCCTGGGTGACAATTGCTGCCAATCTCAATCTCCAGGTGAGGGCTACAGATTACTCACAATTACAACTGCTCTTCAGGTAGCAGAGATCAGTTCCTCTGGAGAAAACAGTGGACTCTGTCATTGTACCCTGCTGTCACCACAGCAAATTGACACTGTTTGCCCAAAGCCAGAGCACTGCCCCAGAGCCTCTTTCTAGATCTCGTTGTATTGCTTTCACAACGGGCTTTACTGCTAGTAAAAACAATAAAACAATATATATCCTTTCACTATCAGTTAAAACATAAAATCATAAAGTGCTATTCAGTTCTACAATTTGTTGCTTGTGATGGCGTATTAAGATGTCTCTGACAACTAGATTCCAGCTCAATGTCATTCCGAGTCGCTTGGTGTAGCGGGCCAGATGTTAAAACTGAGGGCTGGGTTCATTGATGGTGGTGGGGGCGGTGGCTCCTAATTGAAAGCCTGGTGGAAGAGCTCAGTCTTGCAGGCCCTGCGGAACTGTAAGAGATCCCGCAGGGCCCTGATCTCCTCCGGGAGCTCATTTCACCAGTAAGGAGCCGCCACTGAGAAAGCCCTGGCCCTCATCACGGCGAGCCTGGCCTCCTTGGGGCCTGGAAGGGTCAAGCGATTCTGTGACTCCGACCTCAGTGCTCTCTGGGGTATATGTGGGGAAAGGCGGTCCCTCAGGTATGTCGGACCCTGGCCATATAGGGCTTTAAAGGTAAGCACCAGCACTTTGAAACGGATTCGGTATGCTATTTGGTTCTTTGAATGCCTTGGCTCATAGGATCCTACCCAAAGGCTTCTTCTTCAGAACACGAGCTCCTATGACAGAATTATACTGTGAGCATGAGAACATCACTAAGTTTGGTCAGAGTGGGGGCAGTGTTTCTATGAGCTAAGGTACAAGTTTGAGAATGTTTTGAGTGTTGGTTACTGATGAACATGAGATATGTTTCTCTAGTATACATCTCCCATTGCTCTCACTGAGCGCTGGAGCAAATTGTACTCAAACGCCTTAATGTGTAGGTAGGAATTTCCCCTTCTTTGTATATCTAGATGAGACTAATGATGCTTAATGATAACTCTTCCATTCTAAGAAAATAAAATCCCATTTGTTTACAACTACACATTTTTGATGAAAGAGTAATCACGGATGTAACAAGCTCACATACAGGTTTAGAGCAAACTTCCCACAAATGAAGCTTGTTTTAGATTAATTACAACTTATTCTTTCACCCGTACAATTAAGTGATTCAAAATACAAACCTCCTTTGCCAAGTACACTCATCCAGTATTGAATTTATGTTTTACTAAGTTATTGCAGTTACCAATTAAGTCAACCATTTTTATTAGTTGTTGTAGATTTTCTGGGCTGTATGGCCATGGTCTTGGCATTGTAGAACCACAGCCATACAGCCCGAAAAATCTACAACAACTAATGAACTCTGGCCATGAAAGCCTTCAACAACAACCACTTTTTTTGTTAAAGGAATTGGTGAAATGTTTTAATACAGTTAATTAATTTTACAATAATACTAAAATATCCCAGAAGTACATTTTCTTTACTTTCTTCTCTACAGAACCGCCAACAGATCTTTGTGGGTTGGAACCTACCATTTTGTTCCATTAGAGCTGTTGAGGTTGCCAGCTCTGGGTTGGGAAATTCCTGGAGAATTTGAGGGTGGAGCCTGGGCCATGTGGGGTTTGAAAAGGGGAGGGACCTCAACAGGGTTTAATGCCATAGAGTCCACTTTCCAAAACAGCCACTTTCTCCAGGGGAACTATCTTTGTAGCCTGGAGATCAGTTGTAATTCTGGGAGATCTTCAGCAACCACCTGGAAGTTGGCAACCTTAATGTCAGTATGTTTCTCTCGGGCCTTCTACTGATGCAAGATGCTCTTACTGTTGTGAAAGAATGTGTTTTCTGTGGCAGTGCCCCATGAACATTAGTGGGATACTCACTAAGCATCAGAGAGCACATTCTTGAGAGGATGGAGCACTCTACTGTATGGATCTATGGTCCATTACATGCCCGTAGCCACAGGGGCCCTTGTGGTGACACTCCCTCCCAAATCTCCACTGCCCCCTCACCTTGATTGTTGATATGTGTCAATTTGAATTTTTGTGAGCTCTATGCAATGTTGCTGTTGAGCCCACCAAGCCATGCTGCGCCAGTTGGCAGTGGGATTTTCCCTTGGATTAGCACTGCAGCCCCTGAGCCTCAGCTCCTTCAGTGCAGTGCTTCTCCTCCTTCCTAATTTACTTGGCTGTGCCAGAGCTCCTGGTTAGACAGAGGCTCATTGGGGGGGGGGGGAACATGGCCAGAGCTGGCGAGATGAGTGGAAGCTGCAGAGCAGGGCTAGCTTGGAGCTGGAGCTGAGGCCTAGGCAGGTGGGTGGTTGCAGGCGCCTCCTCCTCCTCTGGCTGGCTGGGGCTACTACTGTTCTCTCAGGGAATCAGCCCATTGAGTTCCTGCCAGTCTGGCCTACAAATGGAGAGCTGGGTGGGGAAGGGAGACGTCACTTTGCACCAGCTGCCACCACCTGGGCTCTTTCCAGGCACAGCCACGCCGGGGTTGCTTTGCAAGGGAAGGTTGCATGACAGGTGGAGTGGCTGCCTGGCTGGCTCAGGCTCCTCACCTTCTCACTCACTCCCAGTTCCTCCAGCTTCCCTTCCCTTTCCCTTCTTTGAGTCACTCACATAGGCTCAGACTTTGCCCAGGGACGCCCATAGGGTCCTACCGCCTGGCTGGCTCCTTTGCAACTCTCCCTTCCCCCACCCCCCATTTCCATTCACAGGCTTTTCTTTCCTGTTTGGAAATAAAAGAAAATAAACCCAACCCAAAAGCAGGTTCATTCACCCTGCATTGCGCACAGGAAGTGCTCTTGCACTCTTGCTATAAATCTGGGTTTTCTTAAAATGCTTTGGCTTCCTCTCTGTTTTTAGGATGGGATTTGCTCTCTTGCCACTATCAAGCCAGGTTCTTAAAGCGCTTTTGTGCTGGTTCTCTGAAAAATGGATGAACTGTAGAGCTCTGTGCACCCTGGCACTTTTTATTTAGAAGTATAAGCATGGCAGACACACATACAGACACATAATGGCTGCCCCCTGAGCAAAAAAATTGCCCCCAAGCTAAAAATTTCTAGCAATGGGCCTGTTCCTTCCTGTCTTTGTTCTCTCATTTCTAGAGGCTCTTCTTGAAGGAGAAGCAAATACATCTGCCTCTCTTCCATTGGAAGGGCAAACAAGCCAGAACATGCCTCCTGTGCACACATACACATGATCAGCTCTAGCAATTATTTGTAGAAAGATAGGCAAACTGATGAAAAGGGAATATTGCTTTCTGGTTTCATTACTCTGCCTCTTGTCTTAATGTATTTCTCTTAAGCCAAGTGCTGTGATACTAGCACTCTTTGTTGATGTGCTAATTAAATCTGCTATGGTGCTGTGAAGTTTCACCCGACTTATGGCAACCTCGTATGATTTTCAAGGCAAGGCTATTGCCTGCCTTTGCATAACAATCCTGGGTTTCCTTGGTAGTCTCCCATCCAAATACTGCCAGGGCTGACTCTGCTTAGCTTCCAAGATCAGGTTATCCTGGGCTATCCAGGTCAAGTCTCTGACTCTGCTATACAGGCTATAATAAGCCACATAAATACCTATTTGTTCCCATACACCTAGGCTGTAATAAACCACATAAATACCTATTTGTTCCCATACACCTAGGCTGTGATCAGATGTGCCTTTAGATCCGATATAGCCGCTGGTGGCTGATGGATCTAAAGTGTGTGATCAGACAGCAACATCTGTGAGAGGTTCTGCAGTCATCAGCACCCCGTTCTGCCCCGCCACTGAAATGGAATTTAAAGACACTGGAAAAGTCTGGTCAAATGCCACGTAGAAACACAAAACACTGGTGCTCTGATGGTGAGGAGACAGGACACTTCTAGGTACACCATGAAGTTGATACTAGTGCTCCTCCAGAAACACAGGAAGATACAATGGTGATGGGTTTACAGAATTTATCTTATCCAGCCTGGTCCCAGGGATAACAAGCCATGTCTGTACGCTCCTCCAGGATTCTGATATGCATTTTTCTAAGCTGTTACTAATGTATACTTAAAATAATAATACCATTGCATTTCCAGCATCTAAAAGCTACAGAAAAACAGATTAACCTACATGTTTCCATTTAAAAAGGATATTATAAAAATACAAGTCAGAGGCAGTTATTTATTACAGACTTGTGGAACCATCAGACTATGTGCAGTCAGTGGGTTTTAGATTGCTGTTTCTTGAGTAGATATAAAATGCTTATAAAGTGCTTTTTAAAAAATCTTTAAACAGATTTCTGCTAACAAAGATAAAACATCAACTTTTATTCTATAGAAAAGAAGCTTCTCATAATGTGTATTCTCTCTCCAATGACTTCTGTCTTCCTACACTGTGTTTCTTTCTTGCTTGCTTGCTTGCTGCCAAATTTCAGCTGACTTTTGGCAACCCCATGGGGTTTTCAAGGCAAAAGACATTCAGAGGTGCTATTGCCATTGCTTGCCTCTGCATAGTAACTTTGGGCTTCCTTGATGGTCTCCCATCCAAATACTAACCGGAGCCAACCCTCCTTAACTTCCAAGATCTGACAAGATCAGGCTAGCCTGGGCTACTGAAATCAGGGCTGTGTTCCACATATAACTGCCTAAAGCTGTTCAGTTCATAATTGTTAGATATAATTTTACTTTATACAGAACAGCTTTTCAAAAGACAGACATGGAAGCCAAGCTAAAATCATACTTGTACGCTGCTGGATGGAGGAATGCGGCCTGTAATTATGGTTCTGTTTTTTAAAAAAATGTTTACCTCTACTTCTGTCATCAGTGACCATCACTAAAGTAACACTTCACCTAACCAGGTCTAACATTTATAGTCTAAATATGTTTCAGGACTTCTCCCTCCAAAACAAATATAGATATTGTTTTGTAAATACAGGAAAATGCTTCACTTGACTATGTTCTTAAAGCATAGTTTTATCAGAAAGGTACATATAAAGAGCCTTAGGATTAGAAATTTTCCCTCTCGAGCACTGGTAGTGAACTGGCGAGAGCACTCCACCCATGATGACATCTCGAGAACCATAAATAATTGTATCAGAAGCACACACTGGTTCCCAAAGTGGGCAATACTGCCCCCTAAGGGTGCTGGAACGACCCAGGAACTGGTCGGAGCCTTGGGTGCAATTGGGGGGGGGGTGTTGAATACAAATAAGGAGGTGGTGGAAGCATAAAGAAAGAAGACTCCAGAACCTATCTAAAACAGCCTTTTGGCAGTAGGCCAAATAAGTTTGGGAACCAGAGCCTAACTGCAAGTTATGTTCAGCATGTAAGAAGTGACCAAAGTCTGACTATTGACAGTTCTGAAGGCACCTGAAGAAGGTACGCAGGTTTTGCTGAGAGAGGAGGAGCTACTGCTGGCTGTGATCTTATTTGATAAATTATCCTTGGCGGCTGTAACTCAAGTGGGAATGAGTGTGGAACCACCCAGGATATGCAGTTCCAAGATTTTTAAATGGCATTTTTCTTTAAATGAAGCCTGAAGCTTGAAGGAGTCCAGCACGGTTGGGAGAGGACTTTTTAACTGAATCTGCCAGAAGCTATCTTAGGAGCCATAACCACATCATGTGGCGGGAACTTCCACAGTAGCTCATTGGAGGGTGTGGTGTGTTTTTTGTCTCTTATTATAAGCATGCAGTTCCATCATCAGTTGAACAAGAAGACAAAAAGGTCGAAAACGTCTTAGCTAGTAGTGGTCCTTTCTGTTAGCATGAAAGCAAACAACTTCAAACTTTCTTTGATGGCTGCAATATATATGTATATATTAAATAGCTTTATTGGGAATTTTCAGACTTCTTAACAGCCGGAATCTGACTACTTCTCATGTGGTAAATGGAATTAATTTAAAGTATTATTAATTTAATAATAATAGAGTCACACATGTATTTTTCCTTCTTTCAAAATCAAGAGAATTAATTTTCCCATTCTTCATTCCCTGTGATGCCACAGGATACCCCCTCCCTGCACAGGGGGCCTCCATTTTGGATCCCTGTACACTTGGACATCTTAGCATGGGCCTAGCAATGAAAAATGGAGTCTAGATCAAAGTGATAACAAAATGGCAGAGAGTCACACTTGGAAAGTGATGCTGCTCCTCCATTAATCATGCAAAAGCCATATCTGGTGGGAGTCAACGGAAGAGCCTTTTCTTCAAGGACCTAAGAGGTTCACTCCCTGATAATCTGGCCTTAATAACAACCCAAATAATCAAGACAATGAGCAACAGGTCAGCCCCAACCATTGCCTCCTTGTCTTAAGTGCTAGACATCATGTAAGTGCTACTCCATCATGTAAAATACTCAGCCATCTACTTGCCTATTGAAACTCTTAATCTCCCTAAAGGAACACTTCTCCTTGATACTTTTATCTGTAATGCAAAAGAAGCAACAATGTACACACAAAAAAACCCTTTGAAATTAGCTCATCTTTGGAGAGATGGACTTTTCACCACTCCAACATTCCAGTGCCAACACCTTTTCCCCTCCTCAGTCTTAGCAACAATGTATAAAAAGTCATCCCTCAGTCCATCCAATTCATAGCAGGCTTTGGATCCCACTCTGTTAATCCAACTGTATAGTTGTTAGAGAATAAGCCTGATATTTGCTTTATGGACTACTTATTGCTACACATGGACTGTGCACATACACATAGGCTCAGAAAGCTGTACACTTTAGGTCACCTGTTGTGATGCCACACATAGAGGGTGCCTGCACATACCTTACATGTAAATAAGGTTTCAGCTACACAGTTGCCCATCCTGGTGAAGAAGCACAAACCTCCATTATTGTGAGCAATGAAACAATAATTCTAGGAAGAAACAGTACCCATGACAGAGCTGCTTGTAGTCACCCCATCGCCTGCTTTGTTCCTGAGCTGGAATTTCCTGCCATATGGACATTTGGTTATCAAAGAAACTGGCCAGCTTCATCAGCACTACAATGAAGCATCCTGATGCCTAGATTTCACACCTGTCCAGATGCCATACTCTGAGTAAGGTTTTAGGTTACAATGTTGGCCATCCCTCTTGGGTAACCTCTTCCCACATGCAACCAATAGGATTGTTTTTGGGACGGACTAACAGGTAGGTGGGTCAAGAGGTTGGCACAATTACCACCCATCTCTTGGACCCCCTATAAAAGGAGGGAACCAGTCACCTGACTCCTCCTAGCTAGCACTCCCCCCACAAGATGACCCCTGTCTGCTTTTACTCCTCTTAAGTCCCACTTGCTATCCCCAACCCTTGCCTCTACTACCCACACGTTCCGGCTGGTTCTGGTCATGTGTGAATTCCCTTTGTTTTCCATTTCTTCCCATCCATTCTTCATTGGAACAACCAAGCTGCAAGACAGATAAGTATCACCCACCATCACCCCTACCTGCTAGTGCAAAAGTGCTTATTTCCTACTGTAATTCTTAGGAACTTGATTGAACGTGTGAGTGCATCAGTATTGTTTGTATGAGATATATTTCTAGTAAAAGACATCTATTTTAACCACAACAGCCTCGAATCCTTTACTGGTAACCTTTGGTGGGATCAGGACCTTGGTATAAATCGGCAAGAACCCATTTATAAATTGCCAATTGCTGTAAATAAAGCAATTCGGCTAACATAGTTGGCTCCTCTCCTTTCCCACCCGGTTCTGCTGCCCTTCTCCAGAGCTGTCCAGATGCCGGCAGGAAGCAGGCGTGTATGACTTTCATTCTCCCCTATTATTTTCTCCCTTAGTAGCGGGTAGTTTGTTACGGAAAGGGTTTAAACTGTGTTCATACTTCACATGCACATGTATTTCCTTTCTGTAGTGCCTCTATTTTTATTTACCTGACTTAACTTGATTCTCTTTCTGCTAATTTAAAACATTTATTTTCTTGTTTAAGAGCTTATTCCATTTCATTTCTTTTGAGTGTTGGTCTGTTTCTTGATCTCCATATATGGTCTTGGCAATTAATACCTCACAATACACGTTTTCTTTTAGCTAGCTGAAAGACGCTTTTGCTAGCTACAGAGGCTGCATATGTATGAGTGATTTGGGTAACACCTGCTCCAATCAAAGCAAGCATTTTCAATCATTTAAACTTGTTAAGGATCTCCCTGAGCAATCTGATGCATGCTGATGAAAGCTCCTCTACAAATCCTGTCTCCCATCAGGGATTCATCAAGGGAGCAGAAGTCTGGCAAGGGAGTTGCCTGCCCGCCATTCATTCTGGCAAACAATGGAGGACCACAGTAGCTTAATTAGCAGAGGTTTGTCTGGCTGCACATTGCCCCTGTGATGTTCCCTTTTGCTACTCATGCAGGTTCCTACTCAGACAGCAGTGACAGGTGTGTTCAAACCAACATCCATTTATTAGCAAGAAGATACAGGAATGGGAGGAACTGGTTTCAGTATAAAGGAGATCATGTAGTCTGCAATGTCAGCTAACAAACAAAACTAACAGAGCAGGGGTTCCACCCCATGAGACTAAACCAAAAAACACAAATATCAGAGGAGGGAATAGACTGTTCCATTGTAATGTATACAATAAATACACCACAACATCTGGGAATGGACCACAGAAATACCAAGTTTATCGGCACAGTAGAATGTTTGTAAGATATAAATAAGATAAACATAGGAACACAGGAGGAAATAAGCTAAACATAGGAACAATAAGACCCAGATGAAGGGAAACTATGAGTGTAGCAGCTGAAATGACCACTAACTTCAGATTAAGACAGGGACATATTTGGATGCCTGCCAGAGACTCTAAACTCTGTCCAGCTTCAATGGATGGAATGGAGACAGTTTTGGGGGACTGTTTACTGAACATTAGTGGGTGTGCATTTTTTCTGTATATCTATAAAATGTAATATTCAAACAGCACAGCAAGGAATAACAAAGCTGGTCCATTTCCCTCTTGCACATATTCAGGGTGATGGCTGTGTGTAGGATACTATGCAGCATGTGCATAGCCTTGTGCATGGGCAGGACTACAGAAACAGGAAATTGGCTTGAGATCAGGTTCTTCTTCTGTTGATATTATCTATAAATTTTATATAGCGCTAGATGCCATACAAGTTTTAAAAGCAAACATACAGCTCCCTGTCACCAATCTCAAAATAAGACAACCTGGCCATATAGAATGGGAAGGAATCATTTTCTTTTTCAAAATTAATGTGTCATTTAGTGTAGATGAAAATTAAGACTGATGACCAGATATAGAAATTACTGTCAAGATATAGGATCCGAACTATTGTGCAAGAGTAGACACTTAACCCTTTCTCCTCATCCTTTCCCCAAAACAAATCCATCCCACCCCTATTTGCCCCACGGGGTAAACAAGTAAACATCTGTACAACACCTCTGGGGGGTTTTCGTACTGCAGAGCAAATAGCAACTCTGGGGGGAAAGGCAGGAAAAGGGTTAAGCCCCATAGCTATAATCTGCAATAAGCATCTGTGGGGCTTCCTATTGAAAAACTGACAGAGATCCTAATCACGGAAGTCCTGGGGCATGTCTAATTTGGCCCTGAAATGCTTTTAAGAATTGATACTTTTTTCATTGACATGAAAAGTGTCAAATTTATAGGAGATAATTACCATGATGAAGTATAATTAGTTTTGTATATGAGTCATTGGACACTGTATCGTCACAGATTCAGGGTTGAGAGATTAAATAATTTAGCAAGAAACTCTGAGGAAAATACTAGGGAATGTTCTTTTGAAGTTAACAAAGTCAGTATATTGGCTCTAGTATTTAATTTTAGGTGATATTTGGAGATGCACTGGCCTGTGAAAAACTTGAGCTGTTATGTAAAAAGTAATTGTTGCTAGAATTTGTCAATCTTTTGTTTGGCTTTTGCTTATTCTCTTTTATCCTGCCAACCTAGCAGTTCGAAAGCAAGAAATTGGGTCATGGATCCCGCGACCCAGCTCTCAATCATATGTATAATGAGGGACTTGCCTTAAAAAGCATTGTGGGGCCTAATTCTGCTGCAGAGATGGCACAGCAGGAGGAGAAAATTCAGCCTTCCCTCTGATACTATTTTTGTGAGCAAAAACAGCCATTGTTTGCCCTCCTGCTGGGGTCCACATATCCTAACTGTTCATTGCCTTTTTCTGCCACTAGTCGGTGGACCTGGCAGAGACATACTTTTTCACTGCTACTGTACAAGTTCAGGGCATGATCCAGCCAAGCTGAGTCACAGTCAAGTTCCTCAGAGTTCAATAGAAGATTTAAGATTTAAATTTCTGATTTAAGTTTAAAAATACTGAGGGATTTTCAGCATAACAAATTCTAAATAACTGAAAACACTGGAGAAAAAGATTGCCAAGACAACTTTGTTACTAAAAATAAAATCAATGGTGAAAAGGGGCGGAGGGGTCCCCTTTGAACCCTCAAAACACTTTTCCTGAGACTATGTGGGTGCAAGGTTGGTAAAAAGAAGGGGAATTGAGTGACCTTGAGCACACAAGCAGGCTGGAGCCAACTCAGTGTATTTGTCATGTTCCCAGATTAAAAAAATGTACATTTCTATGATTTTAAAAACTATTCTGTATATTTGTTTTAATTAGTATAATAATTAGGACCAGTGTCTTCTTTCTTAATTATGGTTCATTTGCAGAGTCTCCCAGGTACTTCAATCAACCTGCATTTCAAGCCGTGTGTGTGATACATTTATGGACCATTTAATAGGATTAATTCTCAAAGAAGTCATTCAAGTGGATGGAAATTACTCTTCTAAATATATAGCACATATTGACAGAGTGTAATTGCAGTCAAAGTTCAGGTCTCCTTTTGATTTGATGATTTGTGGGTTTGATGCATAAGGAATTTAGACAATAGAAAAAAGAGAGCTTTTCTTGTAAATAGAAAGAGAACATTTTGTAATCATACTTATATTTGTCACAAAGAAAATCGGAAGCCACCTTTTATTTTATATAGATCTCTTTTTGTTATTTCTCTGTTATTTGTTATTTTTTCTTACCCACTGATGCAGGGGAGAAGGTCGAGGGAGGGGATTGCAGCCAAAACTATAGGAATCCCCGAAATCTCTGTAGTAAAGACTATGGAGATTTGGGGTTTCCAAGAGTGTTGACCAACACTTCTGGCACAATTCCCATTCCACCCCACTTTCTCCCACCTTATTGGTAGACAAGTAAGTCCTGAGCTGTCTGGCTGCCCAACCAGCTGAGGCATAACGCAAGCCACCAGCCAGACAGGGTATTCGGACAAAAATGTATGTTTATGGAAACGGAAACATATATAAATGTGGGGTTATACAAAACATGGTCTGGATGAGGACTAAGGGGTGAAAGAAGATTGCCACCTCTACCTCCATCTGAGGAAGGGAGATTTGATTCTCAGAAACTTATACCACAAAAATCTTCTTGGTCTGTAAGGTGCTACTGGGACTCAAATATTCTCTTATGTTATTATAAGCAGAGACAGCTTCAAGAGGGGATTAGACAAACATATAGAGCAGAGGTCCATGAGTGGCTATTAACCACAAGGTACAGATGGAACACTATGGCCAAGTTCAGACTGGCAATTTGAAGCGCTAGGGAGTCGTGGCAAAGAAGACCCGGAACAGACCCGGAACAGCTTGGTCGCAGTATTCCGGTTCACACTGCAGTGAATGAAGTGGGAGGATACTGTGGAGGAAGCACAATGGAGCGTTCGTACTGCTGGCCCATCCCTGACAGGCTGGTACTTTTTAAACTCGGGAGGGAAGTGGCTCAAGACGGCTTGAGTACGGCTGGGAGACGCCTGAAAGATATACCTGTGTGAACCCGCCCCTTTAATCTGCTACTGAAACGCTCCTGAAACGTTTGGCTGCCAGGCCAAACTGCCAGTCTGAACTCGGCCTATGTCTGGGGCAGTGGTGCTCTGTATTCTTGGTGCTTGGGGGCGTGGGAGGGCTTCTGGAGTTCTGGCCCTGCTGGTGGACCTCCTGATGGCACCTGGGTGTGACCACTATGTGACTGTTGGACTGTGCCATTGGGCCATTGGCCTGATCCAACATGGCTTCTCTTATGTTCTTATGTTCTCTTCTACCGCAGACCAGCATGGCTACCAATGTTCCCTCTAAGCTGAGTTAGTGTGAGCTAGCTCACAAATTTTCAGCCTCCGGCTCACACATTTTTTTGTCTTAGCTCAGGAAGGATGGCTCCAGAGCAAGCTAATTTATGCAGTAGCCATATTGCTTGCTCACAACTTTAATGCCAGTAGCTCACAAAGTAGAATTTTTGCTCACAAGACCCCACAGCTTAGAGGGAACATTGGGCTACCCGCTGAAAACACCATCCTCTTCCAAGCATCCTAAGAGTAAATCACCTCCTCTCCCTGTTCTACTGTCCATGAATTCTGTGCAAAGGGAGTATAAGTATCTTTCCCAGCATAGCCCCCACCTCCAACAGCATCATTGTACATTAATTGTATTTATTTATATAAAATTTATATCCTGCCTTTTGGCCCTCACAAAGATCACTAAGGCAGCTAAAAAAATTAAAACATACATAATGAAAAACACATCTTAAAAACATTAAAATCAACCTCACCAAAATACACATAATTAAAATAATTAAAAACAAAGCTCATACATGTACAAAGGCATAAAAACAGCAAATAAATATTGGTCAGGAAGGAGGAATCACTAAGGGAATGCCAAACAAAGCAAAGGCCACTAACAGGATACAGATGAAACTGGTTGTTATGAAATGTTTGGTGTAGTGGTTAAGTGCACAAATCTGGTAGAACCGGGCTTGATTCCCCACTCCTCCACTTGCAGCTGCTGGATGACCTTGGGCAAACCATAGTTCTGTCAGAGCTGTTCTTGAAAGAGCAGTTCTTGAAAAAGCTCTCTCAGTCCCACCTACCTCACAGGGTGTCTGTTGTGGGGAGGGGAAGGGAAAGGAGTTTGTAAGCCGCTCTGAGACTTCGAGTGAAGGGCAGGGTATTAATTCAGTCTGTTCTCTTCTTCTTCTTTATGGGTATTCTGCAGGGTAAGGAACAGAGTACTGTTTCAGGCAGTTTACACAAGAACAGGAAAAACTGAGGCAATTCTACTGTCAAAAATACCATTCCTTGCCATAACATGCCCTACAGATAACATTTGGTAAATTCTTTGAAGTCTTTGAATGAAAATTAAGAAAAGCAGGTACCCTCAGGTATAAATTATTTGTTTCTTGCAGGAGCTGAAGTGAGATATAAAGCTCACTATTCTACATCTATATTTAGAAGGTTTGGATTAATGGTTTCTGCTAGCAGCAAATGATTCAGATGACTAGAGAACCACTACTAGCAGAGTGGAAAAGGGACGTTTAACATTGACTGACTTTGTCCAAATGATGTGGTTGGATCCAAAGGTGCACTGCCATACATGGAAGGTGCCTAGGGATGGACTGGCAAATGTGGCAGAAGCAATCCAGGATCTGTTGCTATAAGATGGTGCCGCATGGCCATTCATTCCCAGCCAGGCCAGAGGTGCTAACAATGGGTGTTGTCTAGGTGTGTATCATTCCCACCCCAGATCTGTGTATATTGGACCCCCCAAATACTGGTATTCCTGATTCTTTGGGATCCAAATACCAGTTTAGTATTCAGATCTGGGTTTTATTCAGGAATCCAATTTTATTACGCTCCATTATAGCCTGTGGGAACCGGGGGGGGGGGCTGCTATTGAGCTATGGGTACCAAAACTGCTTCAAAATGGTTCCCATCTGCAGAAGAACCTCCAAGTTTCAAGAAGTTCAAGTCAAGGGGTCCAGTTCTATGGGCATCCAAACAAGGTTTCCCCATCCATCCTCCATTGCTTTCAATGAGAGGGGAGTCTTGCTTTCTCCAGGGCAAAAGTTAGGTAGGGGGGCACTTTTGCAAGTGCAACAGAACCAATGTCAATCCAGAGAAGCCCAGCAGAACAAAGTTGGGCAAGAGGGGGGGACTGCTTTGGAAGCCCAATAGAACCAATGTCAACCCAGAGAAGCCCAGCAGAACAAAGTTAGATGGGGGGGGCGTTTTGCAAGCACAACAGAACCTCTGGCAATCCACATAGACCCATAGGTGGGGGGAGGCACTTTTGCAAGTGCAACAGAACCAATGTCAACCCAGAGGAGCCCAGCAGAAAAAAAGTTAAGCAAGGGGAAGCACTTTTACAAGTGCAACAGAAGCAATGGCAATCTACAGAAACCCAGCAGAACACCTGCCTCTTCCCCCCTCTCTCCTGTTGCCTGGGAAACCTTCAAAGGCAGGGAAAAGATGACCAGAAGACCTAAATAGCAGCTATTCAGAAACCCTGAATAAAACCTGGTTCGTACAATGTGTATGTAACTTGCCTGTAGGATTGGCGATGACAATGATGGTAATTTATATCATGCCACTGATACACAGAATGTTTTACAGATTGAGAAAAGTATAAAAAGACATATCTCTGTCCCTAGGAGCTTATAACTGATGTTTTGTCTTGGGAACAATGACAGCAACAGAGAAGTGTAATGGTGTGATGGGGTGGGGACAGATGCAAGCACAGTAAGAGAAGAATAGGCAGATTGCAATTGTGTGTACTTAAATTTTGTTTCTTTGTGAATGAGGACTAAAATATTTAAGGGTAAATAAACATTTCCATTATCCCTCCTCTGCTGGCACCCCAGAATAATTCTTTTCGTAGTGGCTGGAGTGGACATGTCCATTCTTGGCCTGCTCCATAGCATCCCATTTCATGAAAATACTAAAAAAAAGCATCTGCAGTCCAGCTGGTGGGCATGCCAACTGATTCTTCCATCATACCTGCGACCCAGCCTTTGATGTATCCATTTTCAGTCTATGAGGGATTTTAGGATTTTAGAGGCATCACTAGCAACAAATGCTTCAAAAATGTGTGTGGGAGGTGTACATGTAATGAGGATTTAGCTAACACTTGTTTTTGTGCTGCTTGAAAAATCTTTCATTCATTTGGCAAGCTGTTGTTGCTGATTCTTGCTAAGAAAAAGTAAATTAATATGTAAAATATAGTGCTACAAATACAAGATAAATGTCACAGAACAGCTTAGGGTATAGTAAACTTACATGTCTGAAACAAGCAACTATATCAGGAACCTGACTGAATTTCTCCATCCATTCATCTGTTGAAGACTTTGGCATAACTCAACTACATGCCCCCCAATATCTTATCTATTTTGTATTTTGCTTTATGGGTGAAAACATTCAGAGGAAACACAGGACCCTTTCAAAACAGCCTTTGTAATCTGTTTCAGCTGCCGGTTGCAAACAGATATTTTTGGCTGCGATCATATGAACAGGCAGATTTAAAGGGTACGATCAGACAACAACATTTGGGAAGCACACGGCAGTCGTCGGCAACCTGTTCTGCTCCACCGCAGAAGCAGAGTTAAAAGACACCAGGGAAAATCCAGTAGTAAACAGGTTGCAATGGGCCACGGATGGACTTTTCTGTGTCTGATCGCTCCAGCATGTTCTCGTGGCATCAGGATGGTCTGATCAGGCCATCCCGACTCCATGCCGTTGTTTCCACCCCACCCCCCCAGTGTGCGGATCATCACAAACTCCATAGGGAGCCCTCAGTGCAGAGATGCGATTCATCGATTCCTTGTTTAAGCGCATTGGAAACAAACGGCAAAAATCCCCAAACCCCGACTCACCCATGGTTGCATCTGATCACGCAGTGATGGGCTGTGCCCACAGCTTCCAAGGACTGTGTGATCGCGCAACTGTGGGTCAAATTCCTCCTGAGGAAATAGCCTCACTTTCCCTCCGCTTCATGTGGTGTGTGTGACCGCAACCTTTGTCATTTTAGACATAATCATTGTGGCTTCTGGCTGTTAACAGATTGTATTAAGAAGAAGAAGAAATTATATCCTGCTTTTCTCTGCCTTAAGGTGTCTCAAAGTGGCTTACAAACTCCTTCCCTTCCTCTCCCCACAACAGGCACCTGGTGAGGTAGGTGAGGCTGAGAGAGTTCTGAGAGAACTGTGACTGACCCAACGTCACCCAGCCAGCTTCATGTGGAGGAACAGGGAATCAAACCTGGCTCTCTAGACTAGAGTCCATCACTCTTAACCACTATACCAATCTGGCTCTCCTTTTCAAACAAAACTGCTTGTGTCCCATTTGCAAAGCAGGGCTGAGCCTTTTAATTTTTTTATTTTTATTTTTTAAAAACTCCTTTCCTCCATATTAATCTGGCTCTCCTTTTCAAACAAAACTGCGTGTGTCCCATTTGCAAAGCAGGACTGAGCCTTTTTATTTTTTTAAAAAAACCTCCTTTCCTCCAGGCATTCTTAGCACTTCTGAATTATTGAAGCACTTGAAATGTCAGAAGCACTTCTGTGAAAAGGATGGGAAAAAATGGCACGGTTTGAAATTAGCAGAGTGCTTCAGACATGCCTCATAAACAGATTTTTAAAATGCTGTCTGAAACTTCTGTCTACATTTCTCTTTGTGTGGAATCCGGCCAGCAGCAGATAACAACTGGTTTAAAACTATGATGTTTCGTAGTTTTGCCACATTCTTGCAGTCTCTGTACTCCAGAGAGAACTCTTAATTACAACTAACTAAAGAACTGTAATGTATCCAGACTGCGTGGCTGGCTCAGGCTCCAAGCGGTCAGACTCAAATGTCGAACTTCGCTCCTAGAGACAATGGACTATGCGGATCCTAGCCCGCTCCAATCAGGGGGCTAGGTTCCCGGCCGAGAGCCTATGGGACTCTCGGCCACTGTAAATAACCTATTGGGAAGTAGGGATGTGTTTTGGGTGGCAGTTTCTCGGGGGATATAAGCCGGCCTGCGAGCCGGCCAAAGTCATCTTGTTCCTGTTCGAATAAAGTACGGTTTGCTGAAATCACTCTCCGGTTGCGTACTTTTCAAGAACCATGAAGAATACTCTGCACCAAGCTGCTGCAGTCCTCCTAGAGCCCCAAAATCTGTTCTTGAAGTGTGTTGGAAGCTCCTAAACAGCAAATTTCCTTACACTTTCAATAATTTATCTTCATTGATAATATCTCTACTTTGAATAAACAAATGATCTTCTGTTTCTAGGCTTACCCAACTTAATAGCTCAATGTGCTTTCTTAAAAGTCTATCAATGGTCAAGCTGCTGACATTTTTTCACACCCTTCCCCTTCCTGAGTGGGGTTCAGATTTCCATTATATGTTGGGCCAAACACAGGTGAAAAGGTCTATGTTTCACAGCTGATGGACTAAAGGAATCTTCAGTATGGGGGGTATTTTTGCTTTGAGGAGAAGTAATTGACTTTAAAGAAGGAGCTAATTTCTTGACTCTTTTGAGGAAGGATGGGATGAAAATGTGCTAAAGAAATAAATGTCTACTACAACTTTGTGTATAGGAAACATAAAAGTACTAGCTAAAAGCTGCTCACTGCTCCAGTCTACCTACCTAAGATACACACCCAGCACTAGATTTTCTCTCCTCCTGTCTACCATGCCCAGTGCTGTCCTGGAGACACTTGCACAGTTCAGAATGCCCAGATTGCAGTCATTGCCTGATGCCTGAGCATTGCTGCCTGGTAATCATGGCTGTGAGTGATGCACACTTGCCCTATCTGTTATTTATTTGGGGTGAGCATAGGCACTGGCAAGGGGTCAAGGGGTTGAGGGAACTATTTTACAAATGTTTTACTGGTTTTCTAGAGAAAATATGGTCAGTTGTATGAGTTTCAGAATACTAGGAATCCCACTAAGACTTGTAGCAGATGGGAAATTATACACACAAACACACATACTTGTCCATGCTTATTTTCTTGTTGCTTTGCCCAATCATCTCCTTTCCTTCCCCTACCACTAGCTAATCCCTGTCCTTGAAAGAATCCCTTTTAGATTTTTTTGTGATGTCTGTACATGCAAAGTCATTGCAGGTTACTTTGGGTTCTCTTTTTCTCCCCCTTCCTTCCTAATGACCCATCTATAAACTTTTTATATTGTTCTGCCAACCTAGGCATGGTCTCAGGAAGGCGACCTATCTCTTTTAGGCTGCGGTCACACACACCAGTTGAAGTGGAGGGAAAGTGAGGCTGTTTCCTCCAGAAGAATTTGACATGCAATTGTGCAATCACACAGTCCTTGGAAGCTGCAGGCTTAGCCCATCATTGTGTGATCAGACGCAACTGTGGATGAGTTGGGTTTGTTTTTTTTGCTGTTTGTTTCCCTTGCGCATAAACAAGGAATCACACCTCCACACTGAGGGCCCCCTATGGAATATGCAATGATGCACATACTGCGAAGAGGGCGGGAAATGGCACAGTGGCAGGATGGCCTGATCAGACCATCCCAACAGTATGAGAGTGTACTTGAGCGATCAAACCAGGGAAAGTCCATCCGTGGCCCACCTTATCTGGATAACACCAGACTTTCTCTGGTGTCTTTTAACTCTGCTTCCGTGGTGGAGCTGCACGGGTTGCCAATGACCAGTGTTCCCTCTAAGCTGAGTTAGTGTGAGCTAGCTCACAGTTTATTAGCCTCCGGCTCACACATTTTTGTCTTAGCTCAGTAAGGATGGCTCCAGAGCAAACTAAATGATGCAGTAGCCAAATCACTCACTCACAACTTTAATGCCAGCAGCTCACATAGTAGAATTTTTGCTCACAAGACTCCACAGCTTAGAGGAAACACTGGCAATGATTGCGGGATGCTTCCCAGATGTTGCTGTCTGACGCTTCCTTAAGATCCATCAGGCATTCGCACCTATGTCAGATCTAAAGGAACTTGTGATCGTAGCCTTAGACAAATGGTAGCTAATATAGAAAATATGTTAGTTTTACTGTGACATTGTGTAAAGTTTGACAAACATGGTAGTTTGATTTCACTTATATGCTACTATAGAGTATATATAACTATATTAACAAAGGGAACATTTTCAGTTTGAGTCTTGATTAGTAACTGTTTGGATGGATATATCTACTTACTATCCCATGAATATCCATTTTTCATCTGTGAAATGTTGGTGAGTATTGGACTCATGGATGTGGGAAGCCTAATACAACATGAATTCTGTCCATGTTATTTCCCATAAATAAAGTATATTGACTGCCCGTTAGGGAACTGATGCAAATAATGTTGTCGGAACTACAGCCCAGTACTGTGTACTACTTACTGAAAACTGTGCTTAAAATTGGGGTCTCTGCCATATATAATTTCTTCAGCAATAATTTAAGGATTACTTGCTAGAACACACTTGCATACTCTCTTTTTTCTAAATTACTCAGAGGGCCCATGCAGGCTTCTGTATTAATTAAATTTCAGAATATTAACAACATGTGGATGAAAAGCACAGTGTCTCATATTCCCTTTATATTCAATATGAAAAATAAATGAAACTCCTAGTTCCTCAAAAATATATAGGATGGGGGTGAGTGAGTGGTTTAAGAATGTTCAATGTTATAAGCCTCACTGAAATTAAGCAGGTGTGGACCTAGTCAGCAATCTGGGTGTGAGCCCTCCATAAGTAAAAGTTTTACATACAATAATTATTTCTATTAAAAGGCTCCTCCAGTCTCCTTTCCTGCAAGGAGGGACCTTCTTGACAGACACTTGGGCCCCTGGGGTGCTGGCCAAGGACTCTTCAACCTGGACCCCATGCTCCTGAGCCTTTTCCAAGGTCTGAGTGTTACGTCTGATCAATTACGCTAGAGCAATCAGGCAGGGGAAAGTCGTCTGTGGCCCATTTGCTACCAGACTTTCCCTGGTGTCTTTTTACTCCGCTTCTGTAGCGGAGCAAAACGGGTTGCTGACGGGTGCAGGGTGCTTCCCAGATGTTTGTGTCTGATCGCGCCCTTTAAATCCACCCAGCATTCGCGCCTATGGCGGGGTTAATTGTGCGTGTGATCGCACCCAGAGTGATCTATTGTTTCTCTTGTCTGTTGATGCCTGTTTCCAAACTTGACAAATCATGACTTTTGCTACTCAATATATAGTTACATTTCTGCTGAGACTAACACAAAACAATCAGTGAGAAATAATCTTCATTTGTCCCTAGGCGCCCATTGCATCTCTTATAAGCGGTCTGAAATGGAAAATATTTGTGCAGATAATGAATCAGAAAAAGAAGAGTAATTAGTTGTAATTATCAGCAAAACTGCTTTATGATCTCCAAGATTATTTAATCTCATTTATGGGGTTAAAACTGGGTTATGGCAAACTGTTCAGAATGACATCTGCGTCACTTGTTTTTAAAATGAACTCTTGCTTATTTATGCTAATTGTTTATGTTATGTTCATACATATTTAAGGTAAAGCCTTTTTAAAAAAATTACGAGCCTTCATTAGTGCAGGTTATTAGTGCAGTGTGGTGTAGTGACAAGAATGCTGGATCATGACTGGGGTATCAGTGTTGAAAAAGGCAATGTCTGGTGCACAAAGAAGAAAAGAGGTACACCCTGCAGGGGGCAGCAAAAAGACAATTAGATAAGGTAGAGAGGTCAGCACCTTCTCTCCTTTTAAGTATCATTCCTTGTCTGTCTCCAGATTGCTCCTCCTCATCAGAAGTTCCACATTTAGTCTCCCCCTCTCTTGGCTAGAGATGTAGTTAGGAACTCATCTTTGTCTCTTTTCTTTACTATCCAATATGTTAGTACCCAAATAAACCTTTATCTACTCCTTAATCAGGGTGTGCACCATTGCTGTGTTAATTATTCTGCCAACTATCAGGCATATCCGAACACTTTCTGGTGCAGAAGACCTCTTGCTTACCAGTTATGAACAGGTAATGGTCTGGATGAGTCCAAATGAATTCAGATAGATCAGTTTTCATTTTTTACAGACATTCCTTTCATTATTACAGTGGTTTTTTTTTACAACAGAAGCAGCTACCTCCTTTGTCTACAACTGATTCTAATTTTAAAAGTCATGTAGTTAAAGAAAATATAGTTTGAGATTTTTTAAAACTGAGGCTTACTACTAATTTCTGCATTTTTTGTTCCTTTGGAGGTTTGGAATGAGCAAAAACCTTCACTCTGAGTTTTAAAAGGTCCCCCCCCTCTGAGCAGAGAACCACTGTTGCCAATCTCCAGGTGGGGGCTGGAGATCACTCAGAATTATAACTGCTCTCTAGAAGAGAGGGGGAGGAGATGGAAAGCTGCAGCCAGGGGGCAGATAACAGTAGGTTGATGGTTGGGTGGAAGGGAGACAGGGTTGCCAACTCCAGGTTGGGAAATTCCTGGAGATTTGAGGGGTGGAGCCTGGAGAGGGTGAGGTTTGAGGAGGGGTGGGACCTCAGACAGATACAATGCCATAGACTCCACCCTCCAAACCAGCCATTCCCTCATGTGGAACCATTGTTGCCAATCTCTAGGGGAGGGATGGAGATCACGCAGAATTACAACTGCTCTTCAGATGGCAGAGATCAGTTCCTCTGGAGAAAATGGTGGACTCTGTGTCATTATACCCTGCTGAGGTCGCCACAGCAAATTGATGCTGAGTGCCCAAGGCCAGGGCACTCTCCCAGAGCTTCCTTCTAGAGCTTGTTGTATTTATTTCCACAATGAGCCTTATTCCTAGTAGTTCATATAATTCCAGATAGTTTATTTGTAATTCCAAACAGAGGAACTTTTACTTCCATGAAAGTGTTAAGAAATGTGCATATAATTGCTTTTATTTGTGTTTGCTGACACACACACACACATGGACTATACCTGCAAATATCTATGGGGTTGGGGAAACTGTGTGCTTTGTTTGAAGTGACTGTCACACCTGGAAGCTGCTGTTCTGTCTGCACTTTCATGCTAATGACTTGACACACGCACACACACATCCACCCAGCCTGGGAAGAAGAAGGCATCTCCATTGTGGTCAGCCAAGGAGTTGATAAAAACAACAACTTCTCCACCATTGAGGAATTACAAGCTAACACCTAACCCTGAGAAAATCTGGTTTGCATCTGAAGAGACTGTTTCCTGTTTACAGCTTGGGACCAAGCTAAAGTTATTTACAAGTCAAAGGTTGCCTTTGACTTCACACCTTGACCAGATGCATTCCCTGAGCTAAAGGATTAGATTTCAATATTGCCCCCTCCCTCTAGGTAGACACGTCATCTCCTAGTAGCCAATAAAGTCAGGTAATGGGATGGACTACAGGTGGGAGGATGGTACAGATGCCAGCCCCCTAACATAGGTTATAAATAGCGAGATTCAACAATTTGAACCCGGCTAGCCATCTTCTACCTCAACTCTGCAACTTAAGCTCTACTATAGGTAATTCTCACGTGCTTTCTTGGACTGCAGCCAAGAGGCCCACACGTGTTGGCTGGTTCCAACTGTGTGCAGTAGGATTCCTTTAGTTAGAACTTCTTCATTCCCGTATTCTTCCATGTGGAGGTCGAGCTCTGGATAAGATAAGTATATGCCATTTCCCTTTTCCATTCCCATCCATTTAGTGTAAAAGTGATTGTTTTCCATTTCTTCTGTATCTAAAGGAACTTGTATGTGTGAGTGAGTGATTCTGTTTTTGTATGCTTGTGGAACTAATTATTATTCAGTAAAGAAAGCAACTGTTTTACTACAGCAAGCCTTGTCGCGTTGTCTCTTTGGGAGGGATCCTCGGGATCGAAATCTGAACTCTGTATACATAGACCAGAACCCCTGGAAATTTAGTCTAGCCACTGCCGTAGATAAAGCAGGTCAGGCTAACAAAAGTCAAAGACAAATAAGATGAATATTTCCAAAATTTTGTAATCCACTATAGAATATTGAAAGATCAATATTTTTATTTAACAGTTTTGTTCTCAGATCACAACCTTCTCTTCTTTTGCCCAAGCCATTTTAAAGAATGCATTCAGATATTTTCTTAGCTCCCTTCAGATGGACGTTTCCAAAAGGCCTTATTTTCAACTATAATGGCAAAAAAGAGAAGATTGACTCTGTCCAAAAAGCAAAGATGTTCTTGGAGCAGCAATAAACAGCATCTAAGGATAAAGGGAAAACAGAGGACAGTATACAAACAGAAAAGAGCAATCATGAGTCTGAAGACAACATATCTATTCCTGACAGTTCCTCCGAAGAATCTGACTCCGAAAAGAGAGCAGCAAAGTCCGACTGAAATATGATAAGAATAAACAGAGGAGATAATTAATGCATGTAATGAAACTCTGAAAGGTTATTTTGTATTTGGAACTATGATGTACTCAATTTGGCTAAATGAGTTTGTTTTAGCTTCATTCATCTTAAAATAGGGCAGCCAATTTTATTCCTGTATTTTTCTCTTTCCTTTATATTGACAATGATAGAAATGGCTATTAAGAATCTTATAGGTATGATGATCCTTGCTATATTTTTATGTGTTATTGGTTAGTATTATCCCGTATTTCCCTTTCCATTTGTAATTTTATAGTTAAAAAGCAATAAAAATTTATATTCAGAAAATAAAAAAATAAAAAAGATCTTTCTTAGCCGCTTGAAGAAAGGGGGGGGAGAAATTCTTCACCCCTCTAATTCTTTGTGTTTTCAATAGATTTAAAGGGGGCTTGATCATTGGGGAGTCTCTGATATTGTTGCTTGTACATTTACTCATGGTGTTGGTGCTTTTAAGCAGTTCAGTTGAAGTTTTCTGCTTCTCCCCCTCACTCGGGTGGTCACAGTTTCGTGCCCATGACTGGCATGAGCACTCTCGATTGGTTCTTGCCTCGGGGCGATCGAAGGGCTCCCACCTGCTTGCTGCTGCTTGCAGGGAGTCCCAATTGAGCCCCTTGCACTGTGCTCCTCTTTGAGTCCCCCAACTCCTCTAAAAAACCATTGATCCAGCTGGCACATGGGAGAGCTTCCCAGTGTCGACCATTCTCACTGCGCCGGCCCCTCCTTCCTGTCGTTATCACTTTTAAACGGTCTACAGAAAATTCAAATGGTATCTAAATATACAAATTCATGAAAATAGCAACAAATGGGAAGTTTGACTTGGAAAAACAAACATAACTTGGCAAAAATAAATGGTAGCACAGAGGATGTGTGCATTGTTTTGGGAAAGTTTTTTTTTTTTAGGATTTTGAAGGAAAATGCATATATGTTGTCATACTCTGTCCTCTACTCTTCCGAACACACCCTGACATCACCGGAAACGTGTCATAAGGCCACACACCCCGCCCCCAACGGTCCCGGCTGCCACCGCCAGCCTTGCAGCTCCACTGCCGAGCCCCATGAGGGGCCCGGTGGTGGACCTGCAAGGCCAGTGGGAGTGCAAGGAAGCCCCGCGAAGGCCCTCCCTGGCCCCAGGCAGGCAGGGGTGGGGAGAGGCAGGGAGGAAGCAACTTACCCTCCCTCTTCTCCTGCCTCCTCCTGGCTGAATGAGGGCCGGAAGCGGGGCGGCCGGAAGCAGGGGGCGGGGCTTCGTCATGTGCCCCGCCCCCGTACCTCACCTGGGGGAGCTGCGATCCCCCGCGATCCCCCCCCGAAATGACCTCTGGTTCTGATGCAAACTCAATTTTTTCACCAGATTGTTATATCAGCATTTCCTGTCTTATACTTTCTGCACTCTCCTTTTAATCCATGATCACCATGGTGTCCTCCAAGCAATTCTGCACTAAAATTGAATTCAGCCTTCTTTTTAATCCAGGCTTTCCCCCCCATTCTGCCCTAAAATTGAGTTCAACCTTCTTTTTATCCAGAAAAGAAATTTGCCATAGAAAATAAAAAGGATGAAAATGGTCATCATGATTTTGCACAAAAATTAAAAGAAACAATAACAACAAAGACCCATATTCATGAATCCCTACATCAAAATTGGTTTTATGATCTGGAATTTTTAATACTTCTGTTTAATGTTGCTGTTTTGATTGTATTTGTGTTTTTATATTGATTTATACTGTTTTTTTTCTTTGTTGCATTGCAAACAGCCTTGAATGTGCTTTAGAGGAGAAAGGTGCACATACATTTTAAAAATAAATACATAAAGTCAGAGAAGATGTGGGCACCTTTATCTGGAAAGGTGCTCACCAAACAGGTCATCGAGGGCTACCCAGAGTTCCCTTATATCGCCCTGAAGTGCAGGGTTGAGAAAGCACCTTAGCTACTAAGAGAAAAACTCTGCTGAATGGCATTGAGATGCCATGGTGAATAAGGAGTAGGTTTTATCAGCCACCATCACTGCTTTAATCTGCAATCTGCCTGTCATCCTTGCCATGTCATATGATGATGATTACAATAATTTCACCTTTTCAAAACAACTGCCTCTCAAAAAAAAAAAAGCACAGGCTCCAATGTAATTGAGCTTCCGTTACATACACATGAGTCATAAGTGTGGTAATAAGAAAAGAGGAGAGGTGCCTATCCCTGCTTTGAGAAATCCTCTTGAGCTGGAAACGTGGCTGACACATGTGGCCCAGCTGAATGAGCTCATGCATTATTTATTTGTTCATCTCCTTTCCGACCCAACGTGTGTTCATCTTTCAGAAGCCTAGTGAGTTTCAGAAGTACTCTCATGCATTTTCCAAATGATGGGTAATTTATTGTTTTAAAGTGCTCTGACCAAGAGTTCATCATATTACATTGCGCTGGTACACAGTGAATAATGCCACCTTATGAACGGTATCAGAGAGACTGGGCAAGAGCATATTGGAATATGGGATTAATAGCTTCCAAAGAACTGCATAGGTGTGTGGAGTTTCCAAAAGGTCATATATGTTTGCTTATAAAAGTTACCATGTTATTAACTGTCATTTGAGAAAACGTATACACAGACATCCTCATAGTGTTAAGAAGAGCTATCCATCAAAGCAAGCAAAGTTTGCATTGCTTTGTACCTTTTTTTTTTACTAGAAATCATCCCAAAATAAAAAAAACCTGTGCCTACCCAGCAACAGCAGACTTAGTCAACCTCTCCCTACTGAGTTGGATGCTAAGCAACTGTGATCACTCCATACAACAGGGTCAGAGCTGAAACTGACCCTCACTGCTCTGTGAGAGGAACAGTTAAGAGCGATAATAAACACCTTCCCACACAGCAGTTTAGTGGTTGTCTGATTACTAAACTGTAGACAGAGCTTGTTTTGTCCTGCAAACAAATACAAAACCAGGATGTCTGTGTCTGAAGAGGCCAGATTTGCTGGATCTGTCCCTGCAATGACACTCTCCAAACAGTCTGCTTTGTCAGTCACAGACTATTCTCAGCCAAACCTAAGGATATTTAAAGCTGGAGAATGGAGCTGTGACTGGATAAGGTTTTACAAACTTGAAAAACATCCCATTTTGCAGGGGGGAAGCATTATTGTCTTTTCCAGTGACTCTAGTCTTCCTATAATGTGACCAAAGTACGATAGCCTCAGTTTAACAAATTTAGAGTCCAGTGGCACCTTTAAGACCAACAAAGGTTTATTCAAGGTATGAGCTTTCGTGTACAAGCCAGACTTTTTCAAATACACTGGAATGGTAGATGAGGTTCTAAACTTATACACAGGGACTTAACAGCAAATTAACATGTAACATGATGATGTTTAAGTTATGCAAAGTGAAAAACTAAATAACAAGTTAAGGTTATAAGGTCAACAGTTGTAAAGCAATAAATATGTCAAAATAGCAGATCAATATCTACAGGTGTTTTGAACATCTGGATCTAGCCTCAGTTTAGTTATTTTAGCTTCTAGAGAGAGTTCAGGCTTGATTTGTTCTAGACCCCACTTATTTGTCTTTGTGGTGGTCCACCGTATCTGTAAAACTCTCCTCCAACACCAGTTTTCAAATGAATCATCTTTCTTTCTGTCAGCTTACTTCATCGTCTAACTTTTACATCCATACAAAGTAATAGGGAACATTATAACATGAATTAATGCTCCATTAACCAATGTAAATTTGAAGTATGTAGGGTTGCCAAGTGTACTTACCCTTGGAGGCGGGGGAGCCCTGCCGGGCTCCGGGAGGTCCTCCAGGAAGCGCGCGCGCGCCACCAGCACGTCACAGGAAGTGACATGCTACGTCGCTCACATTGGGGGCGTGGCCCAGATCATTCCCCTCAACGATCTGGGCCACGCCCCCCAACATGGCCGTGGCGGAAATCGGGCCTCCAAAGTGGGGGTTTCCCTGCCCCCACTTGGCAGCCCTAGAAGTGTGACCTCTAGTGCTTCTTCCTCAGCTTGAAGAGCTGGCATTATGTTTAAGGCTGCTAAACTTCATTTTACCACTATCAGACATAACACAGGGTCTGAGCTTTCAGAGTAAGAGAGACTGGAGGAATCCTGTATCAAAGTTTGCCTTGTGTGTAAGCAAGCTAAACTAGTGAATGTGTGGAGATAGGGTTTTTCCCTATTCCTGGAGAGAATTTCTGGCACACAGACGCAACATTTCAAGGACTCATCCAGGGACTGGATTGGAACAGCCTGGATTTTAATACTGTTTATGATCGATTGCAGGGAACAGCCTAGATCACCGTGGGTATAATCTTCTGTGTCCCGAAGAGAGCAGGAATTAGACAAACAAAGCAGTCCATAGACTGAGATCTTGCTGATAAGTGAGTAAAACCATAGGAACACATAGAAGAGGATGTGACCCAAGCTGGTCCTCTGAAGACAGAGTCAGGATACAGGATGATCTTGACAGGCTGGAAAACTGGGCTAAAACAAATAAAAAAAATTTAAATGGGGATAAATGTAAAGTCCTTCATTTAGGTAGGAAAAATCAAATGCATCATTATAGGATGGGGGAGACTTGTCTTAGCAGTAGTATGTGCAAAAAGGATCTAGGGCTCTTAGTAGACCATACCCTGAACATGAGTCAGCAGTATGGTGCAGTAGCTAAAAAGGCAAATGTGATTTGGGGCTGTATCAACAGAATTATAGTGTCCAGATCATGCAAAGTGGTGGTATCACTTTACTCTGCTCAGGATAGACCTCACCTAGACTATTGTGTTCAGTTTTGGGCACCACAATATAAGAGGGATATAGACAAGCTGGAACATGTCCAGAGGAGGGCAATGAAGATGGTGAGGGGTCTGGAGACCAGGTCCTATGAGGAAAGGCTTGTTTGTTTGTTTGTTTATTATTTCAACTTGTATCCTGACTTGCCGAACAAGCTGGCTCAAGGCGGCTTACAGATATTAAAATACAATAAAAGCATAAATACAATAAAATTCATATAAACTACATAAAATACTAACTATACACACAGTACAGGACTAAGCCATTATAGTAAAATCTGCTGAAGAACAGAACACAAGAAGAACATAAGAGACACCAATGTTGGATCAGGCTAAAGGCCCATCCAGTCCAACACTCTGTGTCACACAGTGGCCAGAAATACCAGTGCCATCAGGAGGTCCACCAGTGGGGCCAGGACATTAGAAGCCCTCCCACTGTTGACTCCCCCCCCAAGCACCAAGAAGACAGAGCATCACTTGCCCCAGAGCCCCTAGCTATACCTTGTGGCTAATAGCCACTGATGGACCTCTGCTCCATATGCTTATCTAATTCCCTTTTGAAGCCGTCCATGCTTGTAGCACCCACCACTTCCTGTGGCAGTGAATTCCATGTGTTAATCACTCTTTGGGTGAAGAAGTACTTCCTTTTATCCGTTCTAACCCGACCGCTCTGCAGTTTCATGGAGTGCCCACGAGTTCTTGTATTGTGAGAAAGGGAGAAAAGTACCTCTTTCTTTACCTGCTCTTTCCCATGCATAATCTTATAAACCTCGATCATGTCACCCCTCAGTCGTCTTTTCTCCAAGCTAAAGAGCCCTAAGCGCTTTAACCTTTCCTCATAGGGAAAGTGTTCCAACCCTTTTATCATTCGAGTTGCCCTTTTCTGCACTTTTTCCAAAGCTATAATATCCTTTTTAAGGTGTGGTGCCCAGAACTGCACACAGTATTCCAAATGAGGTCTCACCATTGATTTATATAGGGGCATTATTATATTGGCTGATCTGTTTTCAATACCCTTCCTAATAATCCCCAGCATAGCATTGGCCTTCTTTATTGCAGTCACACACTGTCTCGACATTTTCAGTGAGTTATCTACTACAACTCCAAGATCTCTCTCTTGATCTGTCTCTGCCAGTTCAGACCCCATCAATGTGTATTTATATTTAGGATTTTTGGCTCCAATGTGCATCACCTTGCACTTGGCCACATTGAACCCCATTTGCCATGTTGACGCCCACTCGCCCATCCTTGACAGATCCCCTTGGAGTGCCTCACAATCCTCACTGGTTTTCACCACCTTGAACAACTTTGTATCATCCGCAAATTTAGCCACTTCACTGCTTACTCCCAACTCCAAATCATTAATGAACAAGTTAAAAAGCAGTGGACCAAGTACTGATCCTTGCGGTACCCCACTGCTTACCCCCCTCCACTGAGAGAACTGCCCATTTACTCACTCTCTGTTTTCTATTAATTAGCCAGTTTTTGATCCTTTTATCCCATGATTTTTGAGCTTACTTAGGAGCCTTTGATGAGGAACTTTATCAAAAACTTTCTGGAATTCCAGGTAAACAATATCTATTGGCTCTCCCTTGTCCACATGTTTGTTCACCCCCTCAAAGAACACTAACAGATTAGTGAGACAAGATCTGAAGTCAAGGTAAATAATATCTATTGGATCCCCCTTGTCCACATGTTTGTTCACCCCCTCAAAGAACACTAATAGGTTAGTGAGACAAGATCTTCCCTTACAGAAACCGTGCTGAGTCTGCCTCAATAGGTTTTGTTCATCTATGTGCCTACTAATTCTTTCCTTAATAATGGTTTCCACCAATTTACCCAGTATCGACGTCAGACTGACTGGCCTGTAATTTCCCAGATCTCCTCTGGAACCCTTTTTAAAGATGGGAGTGACATTAGCTACCTTCCAGTCCTCAGGAATGGAGGCAGCTTTTAAGGAAAGATTACATATCTTTGTCAGGAGATCTACAAGTTCACATTTGAGTTCTTTCAGAACTCTCGGATGTATGCCATCTGGGCCTGGTGATTTATCAGTTTTTAAGTTGTCTATCAGTTTTAGGACCTCCTCTCTCATCACATCAATCTGACTCAGGTCTTTCAACACCCCTCCGAAATCAGCGGTTCTGGAGTGGGCAAGCACTTCTCATCTTCCACAGTGAAGACAGAGGCAAAAAATGCAGAAGAGCCCTGCTGAGTTGAAGAAGCTGGGTATGTTTAGCCTGGAGAGGAGATGACTGAGAGGTGATATGATAACCATCTTCAAGTACTTGAAGGGCTGTCATATAGAGGATGGTATGGAGTTGTTTTCTGTTACCCAAAAGGTCAGACCAAAATCAATGAGTGGAAATTAAATCAAAAGCGTTTTTGACTAAGCATTAGGAAGAACGTCCTGGCAGTTAGAGCGGTTTCTCAGTGGAACAGGCTTCCTCCGGAGGTAATGGGCTCTCCTTCTTTGGAGGTTTTCAAACAGAGGCTAGATGGCCATCTGACAGCAATGCTGATTCTGTGAACTTAGGAAGATCATGAGAAGGAGGGCGGGAAGGGTTGCATCAGTGCTTAGTTCTTGTGGCCCTTTCTTATATGCCCAGGGAAATGCTGATCGCCACCTTGGGGTCAGGAAGCAATATTTCTCCAGGCCAATTTGGCTGGAGATCCTGGAGATTTTTGTTATCTTTTGGGCATGGAACAGTGGTCACTGAGGGTGTGGAGGGAAAGGTATTTGTGAATTTCCTGCATTGTGCAGGGGGTTGGACTAGATGACCCTGGATGTCCCTTCCAACTGTCTGATTCTATGTACTTCCAATGTATGGGATCCATTAAATAAAAAAAAAACAGCTTCAGACAGTTTAGCCTGCATGACCAGATGTTCTAGCTTCTGGGTGTTCCAGGGAAAAGGTATCTTTCCCCACACCTCTGGAAAGGTGCAAAAGCAGCAGATGATTAGTTCCAACAAATGTTTTGGTAAATTAACTATTTCAATTAGAAATTTTGAAAGGAAAATGAGAATTCAGGATTTTTAAAGGCCTCTGTCTGTCAAAGCAGAGTCCCTAAGACAATTTTACCAGTAAGCATCCTAGCAAAATATGAATGCTATCAATGTGGTTTTTAATTGTAAACTGACTCAAGCAGGACTCTGAAGAGGTGGCACGGAAATATGCTAAATAAATAGGAACATCACTGAAAGCACATGCATAACTGACAGGTATCATTTGTATTTATAAGATGGCTAGCGCTGCTGAGAGCTTACAAAAATAAAAAAGGCCTTGCCTATATAGGCCAACCGTCTAAAAATGGGGGAAAAGAGATATTATAAAGGCAAAGGAAGGAAAAAGAAAAGGAAAGTAAATAAAGAAAAGCTGGGGTGAAGAGACATGTTTCATGGAGGTGCAACAATGCAGTGAAAGAAAAAGATGTCAAGTGCAAAGGAAAATGGCCACAGGTGAAGAGTAAAAAGGATAATCTTAGTTACAGTTGAGTTGGTATCTATGGAATTAAGGGTCTAAAGAGAAAGAACTGGAAACAAAATCATCTTTTCATGCTTCCAGCCTAATATCCAAATGTATGACTTACGCCGTGAAATGCATGAACTAAATACACACTGCACTCTCCGTCTCTCTCTGTGGTGGAAATGTCAGAGTTGTCTTGTCAGCTGTACATGAATATAGGATACATGGACAATCCTGACTCTTGTAATCTCTCTAGCTGTCCTCAAAAATGTCCTCAGACTGAAAATGATTCCATATTGCTTATTACTCCATTTTTAGCAGGCTCACCTTGATGTCATAAGTTACCCTGTGGCAATGTATAACCAGAGTAATGGCTGAATCAAACCTTTCCTATATTATTACTTTTATACAGGTGAACAATATGCTATACCTTTTTTGCCTTTGATTAGCTGACATCTGTATGCTTTGTAAGGTCAGCTATTTACTCCCCAATATGAGTCAAACATTCTGCATGATACTGCAGCCTGAAGCCCTTTCTGGGCTCAGGTCTATATGTGAAAACAGAAACAAGGTGCACAGAAGACAGATCAAGTTAGCCTGTCACAGGTGATTAGATCTGTATCTAGAAAAGAAAAGCAGCACGACAAATGGTAAATGTTGCTGCTGGAGCAATTAAATAACAACAGAAAACCCATTCTTCAGCCTGAATTAGGGTACCACAAAGCATATTTCAGTTTCATATTAAAGATTTCTTGCGCTTCTTTAAGCAAACCCTTGACTGTGCTTTACTTGTTTTCCTCAAATGCAAAATGGAAACAAGTATGCTTCTTTTATGAGATAGAAAAGCACCAGTTCCGCCCCCCCAAGGAAGCTTTCAAATGACCCACTACAGCTTAATACTACTGACCGTCTTTTAATGTGTCTCCTGCTTTTCATACTGCTCTCATTTAATATTTTAAATTTGTTCTAAATCATATTGTATTGTTTTATAATGGTTCTTGGGGTTTTATGCAATTCCTTGTTGCTATTCTATTGGGCTTCAAATTAGTTTAGAAAAAACGAGCTGTAGTGAGAGACCCTAAAATCCCCTGCCACTCAGAGTAGTCAATGCTGGGCTGGATGGTCCAATGGTCTGACTCAATATAAGGTTCAAGGCTGAAATTGTAAACCCCGTGGGATTTAGTTCTGAGTAAATATTCATCCGATCATAATTAATCTTACTTCAGTGTTTTAAACGATTGCCTATTCTTATCTGCTAGATAGCAGAACACAGGGGCAAAATGGGATTCCTTTTATAATGGTGCTGTGGGCAGTCTCTCTGTCCCCACTGTGAAACATTTAAAGATCCAATTCTCCAAATTTCTTTGTCCTAAGGGGATGAAAAACTCTTAGTAAATCTAATGATAGAAAGATCTCTACACACTTACAAAACAACTGTGTCTCATCTGCTGCTAGTCTAGTTCTAGAGTTTGGCCATTTGTGGGTTGGCACCTGCAGAAGCCCCTGCCGACATGAGCAAAATTGCTGTGGTGGAGCACAGGGGAAGAGGTGGTCCCACAGATCAGAGGGGCCAAGGCCATGATAGGCAATACCTGAAACTGAGCCTGGTAACAAATCAGCAGACAGTGGAGCGTCTGCAGAATGGGAGTTATATGCATGCTCTGTCTAGCTCCCACTAATAGCCAAGCCACGGCATTCTGGATAATAGGAGTTTCTGAGCTGATTTTGAGGGGAGACCAATGTACAGGGTGTTACTGTGATCCAGGTGACCAAGTCAGCCATCTCAAGGGAAGGGGTCATCTTATGAGTTTTTGCAGCTGTGTTGACTTGCTTCTCTAGTATATAACCCAAGGCTTTTAACTGAGTCAGCAAGGGTCAGTTGAATTCCATCAAAAGTAGGAAGAACAATGTCCTTCAAGACGTCCACCTTCTCAGCCCGCATGGTTTAGTTTCAATTTGTTCAGTTTTAGCCAATTAACCACAGCAAGGCAGTAATTCAGGACTGCTATTGCATCACCAGGAGATTTGGATAAGGAAGAGCTGAGTATTGTCAGCATATTGATGACAACCAATACCCAAACGATGAATGATTTGACCTAGGGGCTTTGTTGTTGTTCAGTCGCAGAGTCGAGTCCGACTCTTCCCGACCCCATGGACCAGATCACGCTAGGTCTAGGGGCTTTACATAGAGATTGAAAAGCATGTGGGGTAGAATTGAGCCCTGTGGAATCCCACAAGATAGGTCCCACACTGATGTCAACTAGCTTCCAATAGCAACATTCTGAGTCCAATCCATGAGGATTTGAATCAGTTCAATGCACATCCCCTGATATTTACTTCTGCCATTTAGACAGCAGTCACCAACTAAAGCTAGCAGAGGTGTCTCTGTCCCATAGCCCAGACTGAAGCCAGGCTGGGAAGGGTTTAGAGCAGATGATTTATCCAAGAAGATTTGGAGTTGATCCACTAGCACTCTCTCAATTACTCTGCCCAGAAAGGGTAGACTAGCGAGTGGGTGATAACGGGTCACATCATTTTTCTTTAGGGATGGTTCTTAAGTAGCAGGCAGATAAGTGCCCCTTTGAGTGGCCCAAGGAAAGTGCCCTGAGTTAGGGACTAATTTATGATACTAAGGGTTTGTTGATGTGGTCATGACATGATTTTAGCAGCCAGGATGGGCAAAGACATTTCCGGTTTGGGTCTATTGTACTGAAAAAAAATTGGGATTCCCAAAAAATCTCGGATCCCAGTACCGGTACAGTATTTGAAAAAAAAATTGGGATTCCCAAAAAATCTTGGATTCCAGTACTGGTACAGTATTTGGATCCAGGATTTTTCAGAAATTGTGAATCTTTTCAGGTCCAATAGACTGGAGAAGAAAAAAACGGGAAAAACTTGCACACCTGAAACTCTGTTGGCAGGGAGCAGTCCACTCCCTGCTGGCACAGCAGATCCTCAAGCCAGCTTCTCTAGCGGACCCATTTAAAATGGGGCAGCACGAGAAGCCAGTCCAAAGCTGTGCTGGTGGGGAGCAAATCACTCCTTGCCACCACAGCTGATTCTTGGGCTAGCTTCTCGTGCAGCCCCATTTAGACACGGCTGCACAAGAAGCCAGCCTGAAGCTGTGCCAGCTGAAAACAGACTGCTCCTGGCCAACACAGCTGGTCCTCGGGCTGGCTTCTCCTGCAGCCTTGTTTAAATGGGGCTGCATGAGAAGCTATCCTGATGCTGTGCCAGCAAGGAGCAAACCACTCCCCACCAGCACAGCTGATCCTCAGCCTGGCTTCTACAGTCCCTTTAAACTTTAAAGGGCTTTAAACTTCAAAGGGACTGCAGTAGAAGCCTGACAAACAGCTGAGAGGTGGGAGCAATCTGCTCCAGCCTTTCTGCCGTTTTTCAGATCTACCTGGTAATTCCTGAATATATGCAGAATTTTTTCCAGGTTTCCCAAAAAATCTTGGATACTTTTGGGATGTCAAAATATACCTGTAAAATACAGATAAGGTATTTCTTGGGTATATTTTCATCTTAGGTAGATCTGCACACACCTCTGGTAGTGGCTTTCACAGATCCCAGGAGCATTGGCATCAGTTTTTAACTAAAAGCATGTACAATGATTATCATGTATTGCAATTCTCAAGAAAAGCATGACTGAGTAAAGCAGAGGAAGTGGATATAGGCTACAATAGGGCCAATTTATCTTCTAAATGCACATCACAATGGATGAATAATCTACATGTAAAAGGGTGAAAGGGAAAGTACACTCACTAAATCAGTGATCTGAGATGCATTCACTGCTGGACCTCATCCCATAAAACCCAGTAAGGTTTGAGTAGCCACAGCAGGGCAGTCTCCCAATTTCCCCAATCACATTATCAAAGGGAAAGCAACTATGATCTCATATTGTTTACATTCAAAGAATAATTGTTTCTAAAAAATATAATCACATTTACTTCACCCTTCCATCAAATTATTGCCCGTTGGAATTGTTCACACATCCATCAGGAGTGGAATTATGTGTGTTGTTGGTTTTTTTCTTGGGCATCAAGTACTCTATCCCACTCCTTTTCCTCTTGTGCTATCAGGGCTATTTGTACTTTAGGGTTATTATATGAACATCCAAGGAATTATGAGAACAGATGACCTTGCCCTCTACCTTGCCTTTGCCTAATGGTCCTTGGTGTGGTGTCAACAGTTAGATTATTTTCCGTGCTGGGTATCCTTGTGACTCTTTTGTTTTGGTATTTAGTATGCTTTTACAGAGAGATAAATCTTTCTCTTTTCTTGTTCTCCTGAGATTTTGGGGAGTGTTGAGACTGACAAGTGCCTGTGCCTTTCATTCCTGGAGAAAGCACCATAGTCTTTCCCAGCATATTCCATGGAGTCCTTCTCATGCTAAAAGTGCAAAAATGATCAGCCTTTGACTACAGTAGTACTCTGTTTCATGCCAAATAGTAAACAACTCGGAAATTGGAGAACAACAGCTACTATAAGATACAATATGGACCATTGTTAGCCGAATTGCTTTATTTACAGCAATTGGCAATTTATAAATGGGTTCTTGCCAATGTATACCAAGGTCCTGATCCCATCAAGGGTTACCAGTAAAGGATTCGAGGCTGTTTTGGTTAAAATCAATGTCTTTTACTAGAAATATATCTCATACAAACAATACTGAGGCACTCACACATTCAATCAAGTTCCTAAGAATTACAGTAGGAAATAAGCTCAGTTGCATTAGCAGGTAGGGGTGATGGTGGGCGATACTTATCTATCTTGAAGCTTGGTTGTTCCAATGAAGAATGGAGGGAAGAAATGGAAAACAAAGGGAGTCCATATGACCAGAACCAGCTGGAACACGTGGGTCTCTTGACTATAGATCAATAGTAGAGGCAAGGGTTGGGGATAGCAAGGGGGACTTAAGGGGAGTAAAAGCAGACAGGAGTTGTCTTGGGGGAATGCTAGCTAGCCAGGAGGGGCCAGGTGACTGGTTCTTTCCTGTTATAGGGGGTCCAAGAGGTGGGTGGTAACTGTGCCAACCTCTTGACCCACCTACCTGTTAGTCCGTCCCAAAAACAATCCTATTGGTTGTAGGCAGGGAGGGAGGTCACCTAGGAGGGATGGCCAATATTGTAACCTAAAACGTTAATCCAAGTATTGGCATCTGGACAGGTGTGAAATCCAGGCGTCAGGATGCTTCCTTGTAATGCTGATGAAGTTGACCAGTTCCTTTGATAACCAAATGTCCATCTGGCAGGAAATGCCAGCTCAGGAACAAAGCAGGTGAACAAGCAGCTTTGCTATGGGGACTGTTTCTTCCCAAAGTTGTTGTTTCATTGCTAACAATAATGGAGATTTGTGCTTCTTCACCAGGCTGTACAACTGTATTGCTGAAACCTTATTTACATGTAAGGTATGTGCAGGCACCCTCTATGTGTGTCATCACATCAGGTGACCTAAAGTGTACAGTTCTCTGAGCCCATGTGTATGTGCACAGTCCATTGTGTAGCAATAAGCAGTCCATAAAACAAATATCAGGCTTGTTCCCTAACACCATGCTCTCATAATGAGCACAGCCAGTTCAGCATGTGACAACTTGCCAGCTTGCATGTTCCCTTGGTCATGTTCCTATATAATGCAGGGAAACTGCCATAATAAACTAATGCAGGGAAACTGCCATAATAAACTACTGATGATTTATGTACACCAGAACACCAGCAAACTTCAGCACAGAAATAGCCTTAATGTTGTCTCCAGTAAATCAAGACAGAATATAGCAGAGGGTGTTTTTAGATTTAACAGGTGTAGTACACAAACATACATATCTAGTCACCTTTGAACTTGTCGCCAGAGTACTCAGAGAAATGCTTACATATTTCCTGTTAGTGTGTTAGTCCATTGACTTTAAAAAATGGGCATTGTGCTGTGTTGCAGTGCTTGTGATAAACTTCATGTTCTTGCTGTGAACAGTTTCACTGTGGATGAAACTGATCAAGGCAACTAGATATTTGGGGAGTAAGAAAAAAGCAGGCATAAGTTCAACACACAGTAATATTGCAGTTTATTATATAAGGGTTGCTCTATAAAAGTTTTTCCAGAATTATACATTTTTATTTCTCATCAATTTTTCTGTGTTCAGAATCTTTTTAAAAAACAGTCAAAATTTCTCATGGTTTCTGTTTAAAATAACACTAAATTAGGGAAAATACTTCTAATGGAGAAGGACATATACCACTTTCATCTTACAATTAAAGATATTTATGGTAGTCATTCATGATGCATTATTGCATTCATAAATTACCGATTTCAGTGGAATTTGCTTCCAAGACAGCTTGTTTATAAGAGGATGTTATACTGTCTTTCATTTCAAAGTAGAAGAGATGTTGAACATACTTCAATGCCTAAATTTTAACATGAATCCATTATTTACATAAATGGCTGAGAAAAACTGGAAAAATTCAGAATGAACGTTTTGGTTTGAAGCATCCTCTGGTGGTCATTTTGTAGTATTGCAATTTGCTGTTATTAAATACAAGAAATGCTTGTTCTCAAATAGAAAGAGGTTGCATGTAGCTGCATTCATCTAAAGGAAAATTCACATACAAAAGCCATGTAATACCTTTCATTAGGCCCAACCAAAATAACCCCAAACAATGTATAGGCTTTTGAGTATACATTATCCTTTTATGCAATTTCTGCATCATTTAATACTAGGAATAGTATTAGGCTCCATCCCTCAAATATCCAGGAATTTCCCACCTGGAGTTGGAAACCCTATCTCCTTCCCAGCCAATCATCAACCTATTTTTATTTCCCCCTCACTCTTCAGCTTTCCACCCCCTACACACCTGCAGCCTCTACCATGCTCTGAAGCCCTGACTGCTACATCACATTGTCTGTCATACAGGGGCCATCTCAGCAGGATATAAGGACACAGAGTCCACCATTTTCTCCAGGGGAACTGATCTCTGCCATCTGGAAACGAGTTGTAATTCTGAGTGATCTTCAGCCCTCACCTGGAAATTGGCAACAATGGTTTCTCCCAACAGGCACTAAGGGGAAATGTATTTTACCTCAAAACACATTTTACCTCAGAACAGCAACAGCAAACTGTTTAGAATGTTAGAGGCAAAGGCCAATGAGGCATATGCAAATGACCTCTGTGTTCCAAGGCAAAGGCCAATTGGGCCACATATGCAAATGACCTCTGTGTTCTGACTGGCTATGGGGGGGGGGAGGAACAGCAAACTGTTTAGAATGTTGGAGGCAGGACTCAGGCAAAGCAGCCAGTGGATAGGGAAACCCTCTGAACGACAGATCAAGGAGGCAATTGATTTGGAAGTGATTTGGAAGTGTGTTGGAATGTTCAAGGGAGTCCATTACCAAAACAGAATTATTTTTAAGGAGAGATGCCATGTTAATACCTACGCTCTATTTAAGCTTTGTTCCCGATTTTTACTTGGTTTTAATTTCCACAGTCGCTTATTGGATCTCCTGTTACTGACTGCATTGACTTAACGCCGTGTAAGCTGCCCTGAGCCTCGGTGAGAAATAACAGAAATAAAACAAACAAGCAAGTAAATTCTCCAGAACTCTTCTGTATATTAAAAAAAAAGATGGGGAGGAAAAGAAAGAAATCTTAAACCCTTATCTTTAAGTATTCTGTGTCAAATGCTGAATCGTTATGCAGATTTCAAATGATACTGTGTCAGGTTCCCTTGGCCTTCTGGGAAGAAGCCAAAAATGGACACATGATTGAAAAAAACAAAGGCCATAGGTTGATCAAAAGTCTCTTGGTCACTCAACACAACATGCAGGTTCCTTAAAAGACTGAGACTGCAAGGTAAGCATGGTAGTCATATTTATCATATTGGCAGTTAATTTAAGATGATAAGGAAGATAAGGTTTAGGGGGTCTATCTCACAGAGCTTTTCCATGGATGGAAGTTCTACCCACAGAGGTTAACTTTCTCACCTCTTTCCTTCTGCTGTAGCCCAAAATGCCCCTCCCTCCACAATTCTATTACTGGATCCCCCTGTGCTCCAGAAGCAGCATTTTAGGGGCGCTTCCTTGCTTCTCTCCCATTGCAACCCAAAATGACCCCCAAATTGCTGTTCCTGGTTGTTCCCTGCCTAACTGGATCAGCATGTGGAGGGGGCCATGTTAGGGTGAAGTGGGGAGGGGGGATATAAAGAAAGTTGCACTATGTGGGTAGAAGTCATTTTGACTACAGGAAACAGTTCATGGGATCAACCTTAATGGAATCCAAACTCTGTGTTTGGGGAGGCACTCAAGCACCGTCTTTCCCCAGGTTCTTCTCCCTACAGGTGAAATTATCTCCATCAGCTAAATGCAGGTATTCTCAATGTAGAAAAAGGATACATGTTGCCACCCTTTCAGGAGTTCACTGGTTGTGACACAGCATCTTCATTTGCCAGAAGAGAGAAAATGACAGCATTGGCCATGTGGTCAGATTTCCCAGAATGTACAAACAATTTTTAGGCAGCATCAAACAGTATTGCACAACCACAACAGTGAACCTACTATCATGAATATGGTTGATATGGCTAGAAATATAGGGGAACAGTTGCTGGACTTGACCAAAAAGATAATGGAGAATGTTTCTGCACGCCAGAAACAGAGCTGTCAGCTAAACATGCCAAAAGAGACCCAGAATAGAATAGCGTTGGAGAAGGACAAGTAACAAAGGAACAACACAACAATATGGCCTGTTGTAGATAAGAAATCACCTAACCTATATCAATAGTAATTATGTGTTGAGGCCCAAGTGCAGAAGTGTTCGAGTATGGCAAAAATGTCCAACTTCATAGAAGGAAAGATACTGTTCAAAGATGGGGTCTAGTGGTGGTTGAGAGCCAGCAGATATGAGAATGTTGTAACCACCATTTTTAAACAGATTTTGTTAAGATAAAAACTAGCCAGAATAAACTACCAGTTTTTATATATTTTAAGAAGATATTCACGTATAGATAACTTTGTATGGTGTTTGAAGTTATAAGACAATGAATTATTCATGAATATGCAACCTTATCAAGTGGGACAGCTAGCTATTGTTAGGAGATTATTTTAAAAACCTGTAAATATGGAACCTGAATTGATTGGAAACGCCTTCTAAGGAGGGGCTCCTTGCTTGTGATCCTGGTTTATCTTAATTATCTACATAGCAGTAATGGATGGTAACATTTTCTGTTGAGTTTGCCAATCTTAAATATGTAAAATCATTAAATGGTAATAAACTGTAAAACTGAAGCCAAGATATTCTAATAGTATCATTTGTGTACTAGACTCACAATGAACTTAAAATATTGTTAAGGTACACTTCTTGCCAGGAGTTAAGTGATGTGATATAGGAAAGCTAATTAGATGCTTGGGGCTCCTTAGGTGCATGCCTATATCTGAATCAGGCCTGACCAGAACAGCATGTCACTGAGTGAAGCAAGGAAGTGTTGTTTTCACAGGCTATGTCAATCAAGCAGATTCCACCAACAGCAGAGGCTGTGCCACAGCATACTGTGTATGCCATGCAGCATTTAAGTGTGGGGGAAATCTCCATTGAAGAAACAAATATTTCTGCCTCCACCAATATGAGTTTGGAATTTAAACCACATTGCATTAGCAGGTTCAAGATTCTTGCTGCAACCTAATTTACTGTAAATGTAGGACAGGAATGTTCTAGAAACTGTTCCAAGCACAAGAATGAAGCACAATGTGCATGTCTTATGTTGATCTACTTATCAGGGTGAGGTCTGTGAAAGATCTGTCTTGTCCATTCACAGCTCCAGTCACCAGATTTAAGTATCCTCAAATTTGACCAACTTCACTATTAAAATATACAAGTGGGGGTCCTCCAAGTTTGCAAGAAAATCTGTTTAGTGTCAGTGTGGCCCTGACCCAAGGACTTAGATATCTGCAGATGGGAGCCCCATGTCACTATTAGATATATAGATGATGATATATATGTTAATTTTTTTACTTTTGTTTACATTTACTACCTTTTTCAATGGCTGTAAATCCCATCACCTAAACAACCAGTTCTGGAAAATGGATATTACTACCAAAATATACAAAGTGAAGCTGCCATTTTTCCTATGGGTTGAGTTGAGTTGGATCCCAGTGATCATTTCTATAGTCCCATGGGCAAGTAATTTTGCTGATTTCTGTTTCCCATGGCAGACCTTCAATTCCCCCCATGCTGTTCCTGGAGGTTCCCTATCCCCCAGAAGCAGCATTTCCAAAGGCATTTTTTACCAGAGCAGGAAGGACGAGGCAGAGGCGTCACACTCTGCTGTTGGAAATTCTTCAGTCAGCAGAGATTATGGGAAGGATCCAAACCAATGGGGTGGATTCATTCTGCTAAATAGGAATTCTTACATCAGAAAGAGTGCTGCAAGACCCTTTCTTCCAGAGTAACAGTCCAGTACTAAACATTTGAAAAACCATGCATGATGTCTAGTACAATTTAAACAATTATTGTCAAATATGACTCCATAGCTACACTATACGTGTTTCTTCAAGCTTTACAGGTTTATAGAGTTCAACTAGCACAGATCTTCAACACAAACCACAACTCATGACTCATTACAAGCAAGAAAAATGTGAAGCTTAGGCAAATCTGATATTATCCAGGTATGCCTGAAGCTGCACATTAATCACTTGTTCAGTCCTCCCTCACCCAGTGCAAAGGACAGCCTAGAAATGTGATATTACCTGGTCAGCTGCTCTTGAAGAAAATGGAATTTCTGCTCTTAAAAAAGTATTTCCTACTTGTGCAGAACAAAAAACTGAATAAATAAAAAACACTGAAATAAAATCCAGCATTTGTGGCAAACAGCTGTAAAAACCATTCAAGAACATGACTGTCATGGCCATGATTGTTTCTCTGTTGATTGTGTCAGCAAACAGACTGTATTTGGCACTCCCAAAAGAGACAAACAATTTCCACCCAGAACTCCATTGTATGCTCCCTGGGTGTTTGTTTACTGCATCTGCCAGAGAACAGGTTGACAATTGCTCCATAGTCATGCAGAAAACAAATAGACTCAAAAACCATGGACAGCTTGTATAAAATATATGTGCTGCTGACATTGAGGATTATAACGGAGGGGGATTAGCTCACTTTTTTCTATCACTAGGACAAACAACAAAGACTCCTGCACTTTAGTTTATGTCCTCCTTTGCTTGTATCAGCCACACTTCCCTGGATGCTCTTCAGTCATATTCTTATTTATTTCATTTATACTCTGACTTTCTCCTCAGTGGGAACCCAAGGCTTACAGTGCGTCGGGGAACGGGACCTCTGGGGCGGGGGATTTCCGCCCTACCGGGGGAGTTGGCAGCCCTAGACCCAGGTCACCCAGCAATCTTCCATGGCAGAGTGGAGATTAAAACCTGAGTCTCATACTCTAACCACTACACCCCACTGGCTCTCTATTTTATTATTATTGCTTCTATAAGGAGAGCCTGGGAACATGTTCCTCTTTCTTATTATTAAGACATTACAAGCCAGCCGAAGACAGAGTCTGCAAAAGCACAGGTCCTACTCTTGTAGAACACATGCAGGTGCAGCGGCTACTGTCAGGAGCTGACAGATGGTTCTGTGATGCCATCCTAGCCAGAATGGAGCCCAGTAAATGCAGTCCACAGAAAACACTGTCTACTCCAATGTAGACTAACACTCAAAATATGGAAGATGAGCAGGCTCGAAGAAAGATGGGAAGAAAACCAAGCCTCAGAAAGGTCAAATCATACATATGCAGAATCCATCTTTTCACATACGCTCAGAGCACAAGCACTAACACGTACCAAAGGGACAGAAAAGAACAAGAGGTAGGCTGAACTGCAAGAGAAAATAATCAATAAATTCTAAACACTAGAGAATGCTCCACAGCTCCCCCTAGGGTAGAAGTGGACTAAATGACTCTTTCAGCAGTATTTACAGTAACTAGACTCTAAGCAAGCTGTCGCTTCTCCAACAACACGTACACTTGCAAAACGCATAGAACAATTTATTTATTTATTATATTTATAACCCGCCTTCTTCGCAAGCGGGCTCAGGGCGGCTCACATTGCCTGGCACACTGTGCCAGGTTCCTATACATCAAACATTTAAAACTTAAAACACTATTAAAACATTAAAACAATCAACAATATGCAAGTAAAGTGCAGTCAGTGATTATTAACCAAGATGGGATAACATGTCGCGTAGGCTCAGATGGTTACAGGCTCCTAAGCGTACTGGCTCAAACTCACTACAGCCACCCTCCACCACAGGTATTAACAGTCGTCATTGATGGTAATGTGGGCTCCTAATTGAAGGCCTGGTGGAAGAGCTCCATCTTGCAGGCC
>NW_015166566.1:14350-14452 GCF_001447785.1 Gekko japonicus | reverse complement strand
CTCTCAAATCTCCATGAATTTCCCAACCTGTAGTTGGCAATCCTATCTCCCTCCCAGCCAATCATCAACCTACCTTTATTTCCCCCTCACTCTTTAGCTTTC
>NW_015166566.1:8717-12338 GCF_001447785.1 Gekko japonicus | reverse complement strand
GAGATATATTTATTTTTTTATTATTTGACTTTTACCCCGCCCTCCCGCCGAAGCAGCTCATATATATGCAGAAATGAACGCCACTCAAATCCCAGCTCCCCATGCACTGATATTGTCACACATGACAGCACATGGACCCATAAGTTAATGTTTTGGCCCTTGGCATATACCAGAAAAACTACAGAACACATTCAGTGACACAGTTGATATAGATATATATGCAGAAATGAACGCCACTCAAATCCCAGCTCCCCATGCACTGATATTGTCACACATGACAGCACATGGACCCATAAGTTAATGTTTTGGCCCTTGGCATATACCAGAAAAACTACAGAACACATTCAGTGACACAGTTGATATATAGCCTTTGTTGTTGTCTTTCTCATTTGCTTGTGCTTTATGGCTCAGCATGTCTGCTTATAATGTAATATAAAAATACAACATGTCTTTAAGCAAAAAGGCAAAGTTCAAATTTGATTTAAAAACAATTCATTCAAAAAGTTGTGCTGCCCTCAGATTTGAAACCATCCAAACAGCTTCACAGAGTTTAGACTGATGCCAACTTACATAATAACTGAGTGTATTAGATTTATCATAAAAGGTTAAAGCAGGCTTTAAATTAAATGAAAACCCTCCCAAAGACTGAGAATTAATGATAAAATTCAATTCATGAACATTTTGGGATAACATATTTACTTTTGCCATTTTTATGCACTTATGTCATTTTTATTTTAAGTAAATTCTAAGGAATTGAAAGTTTACTCATAGACTGCAGTCAGATGAGCTGTTTGAGCCAATGTTGTTGCTTCTCCCTTCCGGATTTAAAATGCTCATTTTTTGGCAGCCTCATCCCCATCCCATTCAGCAGTCGTCAGCCCACCATTCTCACTCCCAACTTTCCCAACACTGGAGAAAGTCTGATCTTTATGGATTGAACTGGTCTCACTGTGCATTTCCTGATATCTGAACTCTCTCTTGCAAACTGAAGCTGTTTGGAAAGTCAGATAGCACATTTCTGTCTTCGTGCCATTTAAAAAAATCCAGTTAGAGACTTCTGGCTTTGGTGATTTGCTGATCGGACACATCCCATCTAGCTCTGATGGGGACGTGCCGAGATGCGGTGAATGGGAGGGGTCCTGGACAGGTCCGGACCCCCCCCCCAGTGCCCTTGTAGGGGGCTCTCAGCCTGGGGAGCCGCAGAAATGGTGTTTAGAATCAGCTACCAGAGGAAACGGACATGATCAGACGTTAAAGAGCTTCCAAAGTAACTCAAAGGGTGAAAAATCGTGAGTTAAGCATCTACTATAAACCTTTAAGCCTTCTGAGAGAAAAGAAGCAACCTACAGATAAGTGTCGGGAGGGAGGAAGACTGGGGATTTCCCCCCCCCCCAGATTTAAAATGGTCCTTGATCGATAAATAGAAAAGACAAAGCAAAATTAACTGCACGAGATTGTAAACAAACTTAAAAGATGCAAAATAGCTCAAAGCGGTTTCAAATTGATGAACTTTTACTTTAATTTGAAAATTTTACTTCTTGAATAAACATTGTCTGGTGGAGGGAGGAGAATGCCGCAGGACAAGACAGGAAATAACCAACCAAAGGACCGCCCTCTTCATGCTTTGCATCACAAGAAAGAGTCCAATCCAAATTTTTAAGAGCTGTTCTGCATGTTCCTAACTGTGTATCCAATGCCTGGATACGACTGGAGTCAGGTAATCCTAGGTTTGAAGCCAGGGTTTGTATTCTATCTATCTATATGTGGCTGAAAGGTCATTTCAACCCTCAAGGCTTGTTTCCCCTGATATTTCGGGATGATTTCAAATCCAGTTGGATTAAGGCAGTCTACCTTTATATTCATAGAATTGTTTTCTCACCTCAGCTACTTCTATCATATGGATTTTGACAAGCCAAAGGGCTAATTAAACAAAGAGTTGAGGATATCGAATGACAATCTGATATCACTAAGGCTTCAAAACTTGGAGTATTGCTAAATATTAAAAGCACCATTGAGCCGGCTACATATCTGACTTCAGTGGAGGGAAAGAACTCTAGAAGCGCATTCGCCCTAGCCAGATGTTCTGTCCTTCCATCTGCAGTTATTCATGGCAGGTATAATAAAAACCGCTACCCTGAAAAGCTATGTTCATGCACTTCATGCGAGGTCGAATCAGTAGAGCATACGTTTTTCAGTTGCCCATTCTACAGAGAGGCTCATCTTAAAATCATTACCCCATTAGTTGATACCTGGTCACATCAATACGAACAAAGCAAGACTTCACTGGTTCTATCAGATAAGAATGCGAAGATTACACTTTCAGTCGCTGAGTTCTGTGCATTGATTCTTAGATTGTGGGAGTTGCATTTTAAAAGTTTTTAAATTTTGATTTTATTCTGTATATTATCTCTGTTTTTTCCTTCTTTTTCATACTATGTATTGTGTGCTGGTCTTAAGACCGTAATAATAAAACTAAACTAAACCAACCAAAGACTCCCTCCCAGTCCCAGGAAGCAACTATAGATTTTTCTAACATACTGGAAACAGCACTGTGCCCTCTGCTGGAGCAGATGTCAAATATCAACACTAAGCTAGATGGAGTTCAAAAGCAATTGGTCCAGATGGATAAAAGAACTGGTGATACTGAGAGAGCAATTAAAAAGGTTGGGGAAAAAACCCTGAAAAAATTAAGCAGAAATTCAAAGAAGCTGAAAAAGAATCACAGATAAAACTCAACTACTGCAGCTACAAATGGAAAGATCTATGTATGTTTTGCGCTTTTAAGGAATTCCTGTGCAAAAAGATGAAAATGTAAAGGATTTTTTAAGTGAAGCTTTAACACCCTTGACAGAATATAAACAAGAAGAACTGCAAAAAGATACAGCTTACCGGTTTTATTCAGACTTTATAAAGAAAAATAATTTACCTGGTGAGCTGTATGTGAAAGTTACCAAGATATCTACCAGAGAGGCTGTTCTGAAGGCTACATCAGGGAAGACTTTGAAAGTTAAGAACCAAGAGGTAACTTTTAAAAACGATATTCCATTTGAAGTGCGGAAGCGAAGGCGACAATACAAAGACATAACCAATTTTCTATAAAATAACACTATTAGCTACAGATGGATATTTCCAGAAGGACTGTTTTTTAAATATAAAGATAAAAAGTATAAGATTGATTCTGTTCCAAAAGCCAAATTTTTTTTGAATCAATATCTAAATCTGAAGAAAGAAGGAAAAGAGACTGAAAAGGACAATGAAGAAGAGGAAGAAAGCGACTCGCAACCAGAAGACACATCAAGCAGTAGTGCAGGTACTTCTGAAATCTCAGATTCAGAAAAAGGAGTAGCTGCTCCCAAACTACTGAAAGTTAAACTGAAATACAAGAAAAGAAAGCGAGAAAAATAATTTGGCTAATACTAAAGACTATAATGCAACTTTAGGCTTCAGATTAGCTTTAAAAACTTAAACCTTAAATACTTCCACCTATAAGTGAAGTTATTAATTTAGATTAATAGGTTTGATATATGAATGTATCACTGTATTTTGATTGTTGTCTTATTCTGTATTTTATTAGTGTTTCCCTTTACCCTTTGCCTTTAGATTGTAGTCTAGAAATTTAAT
>NW_015166566.1:0-7881 GCF_001447785.1 Gekko japonicus | reverse complement strand
ATCTGTAAGACCAACAAAAGTTTATTCAAGGTATGAGCTTTCGTGTGCATGCACACTTTTTCAAATACATTAATATTTTTGAAATATTTGAAAAAGTGTGCATGCACACAAAGCCTCATACCTTGAATAAACCTTTGTTGATCTTAAAGGTGCCACTGGACTCTGAATTTGTTCATCTTCATCAAGTTCCAGGTTAATTTGCTGTTCAGCCTCTGTCTATAAATTTGAACTCTTACCTTCCATCCCAATGTATTTGAAAAAGTGTGCATGCACACAAAGCCTCATACCTTGAATAAACCTTTGTTGATCTTAAAGGTGCCACTGGACTCTGAATTTGTTCATCTTCATCAAGTTCCAGGTTAATTTGCTGTTCAGCCTCTGTCTATAAATTTGAACTCTTACCTTCCATCCCAATGTATTTGAAAAAGTGTGCATGCAACACTTAAATAAACTTTTGTTGGTCTTAAAGGTGCCACTGGACTCGACATTCATTCTACTGCTTCATACCAATACAGCTGACCAACTGGAACTATCTTCAGAGATTATACAGAAGGACTTGTAAATCAGAGGATGGGACTCCCAGCCCAGGCAGGCCAGAGTTTCCCTTTTATTCTGTAGATTAACTACTGAGAGAACGACCAATGCCTTAGGCTATGTTATATTAAACAGACAAGCCACACCAAGCAATTGCTACAATACTGGTATGCTAAACTAATGGAATATGTGCAATAGAAGTTAAGAGCAATACTAACCGGCATTTCCACCAGAGCTCCTAGTGATTCTGTTGCCACCCACCAGTCATAATTGTACTAACCAACAATGCCCTCACAACACACTTGACAAATTGAGATAGACTGGAATATTGTGACATTCATCCCACACTCTTCCAGAGGGAACACACAACTGAGCTGCAAAAAACAATCCAGAGCTGTGTTTGTACTCTTCCCTTGCCGCCACTGGAGTCACCCGTGCTGCAGGAAAGCTGCAACTGACACCAGCCCAAAGGCTGCCCCCAGATGGGTTCAAATTCCATGGCAACTCAAACACAGCCACCAGCAACCTGAAAACCCTTTTGACTGGAGAGAAAGACAGCGCTGAATAGGGAAGTATGCTTTGCCAAGTCTGTCCAGAAAGCCAGCTGCATAGGCCAGTACTTAGAAGCATGTGGAATCCATAAACGGCCATTCTGCCTATATTACCTTATTTATTTATTTATATTATTTCTAGCCCGCCCTCCCCTGCACAGCAACGCCCAGGGCATGTTACAATAATGCATATAAAACAATAAGATTAATTAAATATTGTAATGTATTGAAATGATTACATGAATCACCTCATAGGACTCCCGTGTTAAGCTTCGAGCCAGACCAGGGCTCCTCTGAGCGAACTTCCTATTGGTCGCTTCGTAACAGCGACCAATCAGAACGATACCATTCCCTAGGAGGGAAAGACTCCCATTGGTCTTTATTCTAGCAATCTCATTGGTTGTTATTTGTAAATAGGCGTGGCTACATTAGCCCGGTTATGTTTAAAAGGAGCATAAGCTCCCACTGTTTTCTGTTCTGGTTTCTTACTGAGTTAGTGCTTGCTCGTTACTTCCAATAAAGCTGAATCACTTGCTGAATCACTGTACGAGTCCTTTGTTAGCGCGATCTAACAATTGGCGACGAGGATGGGATGTTAGAGCAGGTAGGCAGCCCTGCGGACATCCACACTTCGGACTCGGAAGAAAGCGGGCAGAGCACAGCAGCCGATCCGGCGGAGGCGCCACCAGCTCCGGTGCCCAAGTCTCCCCCGATGGCTGGAAGCCAGAAGTTCGAGTGCTTCGAACCCTCCTCAGAAGACTGGGACTCCTACCTGTCCAGGTTCGAGTTCCATCTGGAGACCCACGACATCACCGATGAGGCGAAGAAACGAGCATGCCTCCTGAGTTCCTGCGGGAAGGGGACCTTCGACATAGCCAGGTCGTTGGTGGCCCCAACTGATATAAAGACTGTCACCTACGCTGACATCACGGAGAAGCTTAAGGCTCACTATTCTCCACAACCGTCGGAGATCGCCTGCCGGCACGCTTTTTACAAGCGGAACCAGGCCGGAGGCGAGACCATCGCAGATTTCGTGGCGGCCCTTCGCAAAGCCGCACGGCCATGTAATTTCCACAACGTGGAGGAAGCCCTCAGAGACCGTCTCGTCTGCGGTCTCAAAGATGAAAGGCTGCAACAGAGGCTGTTCGCCCGCACCACCCTGACCTGGGCAGTGGCCTACGAAGAGGCCGTGGCCGCGGAAGCAGCGGAGAAGTCCACGAAGGAGGTCCGCCAGCGGGTGGCAGAGCCCAGTATACACGCTCAACGAGACAGCGAGGGCGAAGACGCGGATGATGACGTCAACGCGGTTCGAGGCAAGCGGACCCCAGCGAAGACTACCAACGTCAAGCCTTGCTCCGGTTGTGGCGGGAAGCACCAGCGCGGCTCCTGTTGGGCTCGTGATGTCGACTGCAGAGCGTGTGGGCGGCGTGGTCATCTGGCCAGAGTCTGCAGATCAGCGAAGAAGGATCCCTCAACTAACAACCGGTCAGCGCAGAGGGGCACTCCAGTCAGCACCCAAGGCAAGACCCGTTCCTCAGCATCGGAAGCAAGCTGCCAGTTGACGGCGACCTTGTCGAGCGCATCGGCCGTAAATCGCACCAGCAGCCAGGGCAAGATCACCGTGACTCCACTCCTCGACGGCCGACCCTGTACAATGGAGGTGGACTCAGGATCGTCCGTGACGGTGATTTCTGCCGCGTCCTGGCGCCAGTTGTTCCCGAACCGAAGCCGGCGGCGGCTCCAGCCTGCGGGAACCAGAGTGTCCGACTTCCAGGGCAACCGAATTCCCTTGGCCGGACGGGACTCTGTTACTGTTGAGTATAAGGGGAAATGTGTTAAACTGTCATTCCTGATTGCAGAGGGAGACCGGGTTAACCTGCTAGGGTTAGATTGGTTTGAGCCATTGGGCATCGGTATTTCTGGGATTAACAGGATGTCTGAAAATAAATGGGGCATGCTGTACGACCTGTTCCCTGATGTATTTGCCGAAGGGTTGGGAAGGTACAAGGGCCCCCCGGTTGCGTTTGACTTAGATCCGTCAGTCAAACCTATTAGGTTGAAGTATCGGAAAGTACCTGTGTCTCTCAAACATAAGGTGGAAAAAGAGATTGACAAACTAGTTGAGCAAGGGGTTTTAGAGCCAGTACCATACAGCAAATGGGAGACCCCGATCGTAACCCCTGTCAAATCAGATGGGTCCATACGACTATGCGCCGATTACAAATGTACGATTAACAAGGCGCTGCAGCAACATTCGTACCCGGTCCCGGTAATAAGCCACATTTTGGCTTCCCTGGGGGGTGGCAAGATTTTCGCCAAATTTGACCTGGCCCAGGCATACCAGCAGTTGCCTGTCACCCCGGAGGCTGCCGAGGCCCAAACAATTGTAACCCACCAAGGGGCTTTTAAAGTGAACAGGCTGCAATTCGGGGTCAACGTAGCACCTGGGATTTTTCAGGGCCTCATGGAACGTCTACTAAGGGGGGTACCTGGCACAGTGCCCTATTTTGACGACGTGCTGATTGCGGGCGGGTCTGAACAGGAACTACTGGACCGGGTTAAAGAGGTCCTCAGGCGTTTTCAAAATGCCGGCCTCAGAGTTAAGCGCTCAAAATGCACGCTCGGGGTGGAAAGTGTGGACTTCCTGGGGTTTCGCATTGACGCAGAGGGAGTCCACCCCACGGATGAGAAGGTATCTGCAATCCAAAACGCCCCCAGGCCGGTGAGTAAGAAGGAGCTCCAATCCTTTTTAGGACTCCTGAATTTTTATCATGCGTTTTTACCGCATAAGGCATCAGTGGCGGCCCCTTTGCACGCGCTTTTGCACAAGGAGGCAAAATGGAAGTGGGGGCAGGCCGAGGAAAAGGCTTTTGTGGGAGTCAAGGAGCTGCTGACATCTAATGCCGTACTCACGCATTATGATGAACACAAGCTCCTGGTGTTAGCTGCTGACGCTTCACCGTTTGGAGTAGGCGCAGTTTTAAGCCATCTGATGCCTGATGGGAGCGAAGCGCCTATCGCTTTTTATTCTAGATCACTATCTGCGGCAGAGCGGAACTATGCCCAGATAGACAAGGAGGGTCTGGCGTTGGTAGCGGCTGTCAAAAAGTTCCATGATTTTATTTTTGGCAGACGATTTTTGCTGGTCACTGACCACAAGCCGCTACTGGGGATTTTTGCGCCCGATAAGCAATTGCCAAACATCATGTCCCCACGCATGCTTAGATGGGCGATATTTTTGCAGGCTTATGATTTTGACTTAGAGCACCGGCCTGGGAAAGCGATTGGGCATGCGGATGCCCTCAGCCGGTGCCCGGTGCCGGACATTGGCGCAGACCCTGCCCCCGCCTGTGAGGTCTTGGCAATTGAGGAGCTTCCTCGACCCCCGGTATCATCCAGGGACATTGCAGCACACACGGCCAAGGATAGCGTGCTGTCCCGAGTATTAAACTGGGTTTGGAGGGGGTGGCCGGTTGGAAGCGTTGAACCGGAGTTCGGCCCTTACAAAAGCCGTCAAAATGAACTATCCATTTCTAAGGGCTGTGTATTATGGGGGAACAGGGTGGTGGTTCCTGACAAACTCAGGACGAGAGTGTTAGAGTCGCTGCACGAGGGTCACCCCGGTATGGTACACACCAAAGCGTTGGCCAGAGGGTATGTCTGGTGGCCGGGGCTGGACAAAGAGATCGAAGAATGGGTACGAGGGTGTCCCAAATGCCAGCAAGTCAGACCCGATCCCCCACAAGCTACACCCCAAGGCTGGGAGTCATCTGGTAAACCCTGGGCCAGATTGCATATAGATTTTGCTGGCCCTCTCCAAGGGCAAATGTTCCTAATTGTGGTGGACGCTATGTCCAAATGGCTGGAGGTCGTGCATATGAAATCGACCACATCACTTGCTGTGATCCATGCGCTCCGCCGACTTTTTGCCACCCACGGGTTGCCTGACGTCATCGTCAGTGACAACGGGCCTCAATTTGTGTCTGAGGAATTTAGGCTCTTCCTCACGAGTAATGGCATACGCCAAATGACTTCGGCCCCTTTCCATCCGGCATCTAATGGCCAAGCCGAACGGATGGTCAGGACGGCCAAAGAGGCCCTGGGTAAAATGGACGAAGGGGACTGGAGCCAGAGGCTGGGCTCCTTTCTTTTGCTGCAGCACACCACCCCCTGTAGTGCTACAGGCCGTAGTCCGGCCGAATTGTTAATGGGGCGGAGACTCACGACCCGTTTGAACCGAATGCACCCAGACCTCACTGAAGAGCAATCCGAGCGTACCACGGCGCAACCGAAGGTGCGCATGTTTGAAAAAGGGGACAAGGTTTTCGCACGAAATTATGCAAACGGGCACTTATGGCTTCCTGGGGTTATATCCGACTCTGTGGGTACTCGAATGTATGTGGTGCAGTTAGCTGACGGTCGAATATGGCGGCGCCACATAGATCAGTTAAGGAGACGTTGGGCTAGGGACAGCGCTGACTCTCCGACGGCTGAATCCCCTGATGTCGAGTGGACACCCCCAGAGCAGGCGGTGAGTACCGAAAGGCCCGGTACTGTCCCCGAGTCAGGGCAGAACCCTGTGTGCGGGGCTGAAATCCCAGTCGAGTCTGTGCCTGATCCAGGCTGTAGTGAACCCCACTCTGACCCACAACCTTGTCTGCCCGTGGAGCCTGCACCGCTCCGCAGGTCCCAGCGTTCGCGGCAAATGCCGACTTATCTGAAGGACTATGAGTGTAAATACTGTTGGAATAACTGATGTACAAAGGTTGATTGCATGTTTGTAAATAATAAAACAATTGGGATGATGGCTTAACTTAGGGGGGAGGAATTGTAATGTATTGAAATGATTACATGAATCACCTCATAGGACTCCCATGTTAAGCTTCGAGCCAGGCCAGGGCTCCTCTGAGCGAACTTCCTATTGGTCGCTTCGTAACAGCGACCAATCAGAACGGTACCATTCCCTAGGAGGGAAAGACTCCCATTGGTCCTTAACTAAGCAATCTCATTGGTTGTTATTTGTAAATAGGCGTGGCTACATTAGCCCGGTTATGTTTAAAAGGAGCATAAGCTCCCACTGTTTTCTGTTCTGGTTTCTTACTGAGTTGAGTGCTTGTTCGTTACTTCCAATAAAGCTGAATCACTTTGCTGAATCACTCTAAGAGTCCTTTGTTAGTACGATCTAACAATGTGGACTTTTGTTGGCAGGGTGATGTCTCTACTTTTTATCATGCTGTTTAGGTTCGCCATCGCTTTCCTCCCAAGGAGCAGGTGTCTTTTAATTTCATGGCTGCTGTCACAGTCTGCGGTGATCTGGGATCCCAGGAACGTGAAGTCTGTCACTACTTCCACGACTTCCCCTTCTATTTGCTAAGGAGTGATGGGGCCGGATACCATGATCTTAGTTTTTTTGACGTTGAGCTTCAAGCCCACTTTTGCGCTCTCCTCTTTTACCCTGAGCAAGAGGCTCTTTAGGTCCTCTTCACTTTCTGCCATTAGAGTGGTATCGTCTGCATATCTGAGGTTGTTGATCTTTTCACCAGCAATCTTAATTCCCACTTGTGATTCACCCAGGCCAGCATTTTGCATGATGTACTCTGCATATATATTAAATAAGCAAGGTGACAATATACATCCTTGTCGTACTCCTTTTCCTATGCGAAACCAATCAGTTTTTCCGTATCCGGTTCTAACTGTCGCTTCTTGACCCTTATACAGGTTTCTCAAGAGACATGTGAGGTGGTCTGGTACTCCCATCTCTTTAAGGGAGTATACTTATACACATACACTGACAAATACATAACACATTTTCTCATGTATCTGGAAATAATGTACATCCTCTTCCACTGCATGCATACACATATCAACAAACACAAATATTTCTCCCTGGCATATGCACACAAAACCCTTTGCCATATGTTTCACATTGTTCCCTTGTGGAAGGCTTCCATCGCTGCAGATTCATCAGATTCTGGAGAAAAAAAAGTGAAACTTACCCTCTGAAATCAATGGGAAACGATGAAAAATAAATCAAAATCAGACCTGAAAAGTAGCAAATTGTTGAAAACTGGTTAAGTGAGCCAGCAAAATTATTCAAACCATTTAATGAAGAAACAAAAGTATTTTTTGTTTGCATACCCCCAGTATTAAACAGTAGGAGCATGAGGCCTTAAGTGGGTGAGCTCCATCAGCTTCTCCATCCTACGCCACCTCTAGTTAAGTCCTTCTGATACTGTCATGGCCTGCCAAACTCACAGCATGTTCCAGTCCCTTCTGCACAGTGTACAGATTTCATCAACAAATTTCCAACCACGTGTGAATTTGCCTGTCTAGAACAAAATTTCCTGGTTGCTGGCAGGTCATAAGGTTATTGGATTATTAAGTGCTAATACAAAGAAACAAATTAGTTAGAAAAATTATTAATGCACCCCTCAACCCAAATCAATACCTAAGTCTACCTAACAGCCTTATTGTTTGAAAGTGTCTCAGGTTTCTTCCACATGGAGATTCTCTCTCTGTGGCAAGTAGGAAGTTCCTGGACTAAAGGGGTGGTCACAGAACATTGTGCTCATTTTGAGCATGACTCGTGGCATTCCTATGCCTTTCTCCTTTACGCAGGAGTGCAGTCAAACTTCTATATAAACTCCATGGTGCAGACGTTATCCAATACTGACTTCCATCCACCCAATATGGCAAACAGACAAATCTCTATGCTATTATATGCAGATGACACAGTTATTTTATTTTACACTGAAGTAGGGTTCAGAAGAGCCCTCTGGGCACTTATGGCTTACTG
>NW_015166565.1:91212-94900 GCF_001447785.1 Gekko japonicus | reverse complement strand
GCAACCATGTCTATGCTAATGAATGCAAAGTGCTATGAACACTGAAAGAACAAAACTAACGCTATTTAAAAACAATAATGCAATAATAATAATAATAATAATAATGCACAAAACATTCTGTTAATCAAACTTCAGACAAGAGAATTTGCTATTTATGTACAATTAAAATGATATAAGCAAAGGGCATAGCGAATCCAGATGGCTCATCATAATTTAATTTTTGCCTAACATAATGCACAAATTCAAATGAAACAACAGACATATGGTCAGAGATCCACCTCACCCATTAATTATTGCAATCATCTTTATTGTCTCCCTCTGTTTCAGATGATTCTGGACAGTTTGGAACTCTAGTACATATGCTGCTAGTTAATATATTAGATATCTATTCCACATATTACCTTGACTTCTCAATATCAAACAGTACAATCTCACCTCTGTACCCAAACCATGGTCTCACCATAGTAACACTCTGAGAAAGAAAAGCTGTTCCATCAGGCTGAATATTTGTAATTTATTTTATAGATAAGTGCTTTGAAAGGCTGGGTTGAGCTGTGCATACACCATCTCTGACTGGTGACCATAGTTCAACTCTCCAAGGAGCTTCTGCCACATAAAGGAGCACAGCATTGTGACCTTTAATTACATGCAAGGCCAGTTCTGCTTTGGGAACTGAACTCCAAGATGTAAACAGCAACTCCTAATTCATGATTTAGGGCTCTCTGTTGGGCAGTAGATTAGCAATGCAGAATTTTAATTGTTTGTTTTGAAGGAGCCAGCAAAAGGAAACTCTCCTTTCAGTCTTATCTCTGAACATTTCATAGCTAAAACAACAGAAAATACAACCCAGAGAATGTTTATTAATCTGAGTTATTTCCCCTTGTGTAAAGGCTTAAATCAGTGTCCGAGCCTTATCATTCAAAATACCTACTACCTACTGAAGGATTTTCACATTTAGCACAGCAAGGCTCAAAGGCCATATCCCAAAAGATGTGTTCAACTTCTGGCAAGCTTGTTTTCCTCAAATTAATATTCTGCTTCCTCTTTCTTCGATAAAATTCTGATTTAAATGTTTAAAGGAGTATAAGGATGCTATCTACACACTTGATAGCAAAAATTACTTTCCAACTTCCCCTTTTTTAAAGGGACACCAGGTTTTTTTGAATTCTAGTTGTACAATATATACAGTTAAAAAAATCATGCACGGATCGACTTAAAGACTTATCTTAGAAATCTTAGTATATCTCTCATTTGTTTTGATCAAAGACTAAGTTCTCAGATTACCTTTCAACACGGGTTTGAATCACAGGATCATACAAAGTACACAACAGGCACTCCATGTTTCACCAGCACGATATACTGAGGCAGTTATGTGATTGAGAGAGCAACCCTAAACAAGTCTACTCATAGTTTTGCCTACTTTGAGCTAGGAATTTTTCTGATTTGGGGATGATGTCTGGAGGGGGCAGAGTCTGGGGAAGGGATATGATGCCATAGATATCGATAGTCTAGAGAACACTTGTAATTTCAAGAGAAGTCCAGGTCATACCTGGAGATTGGTAAGCCTATATACTCAGAATCCTACTCAGGTCCGTCCTTATGATCAGGAAAGTTTTCTTAGGATGGCACCAACAGTATTCTAAACTTGGTGTGCACCAGCTTTAAACATGCTACCACAAGGAGGATTTAGAGCAGGGGTATTGAACTCATTTGTTACAAGGGCCAGATCTGACATAAATGTCACTTTGCCGAGCTGGGCCATGTGTGCCATAAAATGTAACACAAGGTATTGGAAATATAAATTTGATAAAGATGATTTCAGATGCCGAATGGCAATAGGCTTGATTGGATTAGGTGTGATATGCAGAGGCATAGCAGGTGTGGAGACATCATCATTGGTAATGGAACAGGAAACCTAGGTCTCAGTTTGGTCCATGAGGATTCTGTCCAGGAGGATGCAAAGAGTAAGTTTGAAGAAGTGAGCACTGACTCATGAAAGCTCATACCCTGCCACAAATACTGTTAGTCTTCAAGTTGCTACTGGACTCTTATTCTTTCTACATTTATAAGAAACCACAACATTAAAAAACCAATGGTGGGGACATTTGAAACTTCCAGGACATTCAGTTGCTGAACTAAGAGTAGCATTTCTCTTATAGAGGAGTTTCGATGGGAAATTAGAAAGAGAGACTACTGAATTGCAACTGATAATGAACCTCAAGAGAATGCATCCACTCGGACTGAATCGAGACCCAAGTTTCCTATCTCATTACCAATGCTGATATCTCCACACCTACTACCCCTCTGCATATCACACCTAATCCAATCGCGCCTGCTATTGTCATTCAACTGCTATTGCTGTCCACCTGCTAATGTCATTCAGCATCTAAAATCCAATATATAGGACATTTTCCAATATATAGGACAGATAGACTCATATTCTTGCTGTATCTGAAAAAGTGAGCAGTGACTCACAAAAGCTCCTACCCTTCCACAGATGCATTCTGAGATGAATTACACCCTTCTAAGTCCAATGATGCTCATCCTGTTTAGGATTGTGTAGTAAAACAGGTACATGCATTACTGTTGTACAAACACACTCAGGCCCTAGTCAGACATGCCTTTAGAGCTGACTCAGCTGCCAATGCCTGTTGAATCTAAAGGGCACGATCAGATAGCAACATCTGGGAAAGGTCCCACAGCCATCGGCACCCTGTGCTGCCCCGCCATGGAAGCGGAGTTAAATAATGCTGGGGAAAGTCCAGTCTGAATTGCTTGACAACAGGCCACGGATGGACTTTACCATGCCTGATTGCTCAAGCATGCACTCAAGCTGTCAGGATGGTCTGCCCATTCCATCCTGACTCTGTGCATACTCCATGGGGAACCCTCTGTGCGGGGGTTCAATTCCTCGTTTATGCACATGGGAAACAAAGGGGGGGGGAACCCCACTCACCCGAACGTGGCGTCTGATCGTGCAGAGGCAGGCTGAGTCAAATTCCACTGGAGCTTCCCCTCCGCACCAAATGGCATGTCTGACTGCAGCCTCAGACAGTAAAGCTAAAACCCAGGGATAAAGTAACTGACTTTTAACTAAATGTAACATTTAGTTTGGTGTTTGCCGGGTGACCCCAGGCCTTCCTTTCTTACTTGGTTTTCTCTGCCTCATAAGCTACCTTGTTGTCAGGAGAGCTATCCTATCCTCATTGATGCATTTTCAAGCTCCTTGGAGGAAGAAGACATAAATACTAAGTGTGCTGCATTCAGGAGGAGGATAAGGCTTAAGCAGCAGAACGTTACAGTTTGCAACAAAAAAGGACTAATACTAATTAAGAAATGGAAGAAATTGCAAAAAAATAGCATCCATGCTTTTCTCACACGACCGCTGCAGCAGAAATATCTGCAGAGAAGTTTTCCTATTTCTCCAGATAACTGTTAACCCACTTTGGATAGACCATCGATCGAGTGGTCCCAAATAGCTCCCTTTTGGCTTCAGAAGTTCTGAGTTCCAGATGGCCACCATAAAGGAGTGGTCTGAGACTAGGTAGATGAAGCTCAGTGGATGACCTTGGGATAGTCTGTCTCAGCCTGACATTGATGTGAGGACAAAACATAGTAGGGGAGATATCAATTATGATGCTCTGAGCTTTCTGGAGGAAGAGTAGGATAAACAGATCCTTCCCAAATA
>NW_015166565.1:87522-90064 GCF_001447785.1 Gekko japonicus | reverse complement strand
TGAACCGTAGATGAGCTAGGAAAGAAAGGAACTGACATTTCACAGTGGAAAGAATGCTCAGAAAGTTGCAGACATAAAATGCAAGGCCAGCATCACAGCGGGGGAGTTACAAAGGCCCATGGCTTTGGGAAGGCTCATCTTTGTGCAGCAACAGTGCCTTCTTCCTGCTTTCAGGAACAGTTCTTTGTCCAAGCCAAAAGAGGTGAGTCCATGGCTCAGAAGTTGAGTGCCTGCTTTGTAGACAGAAGATCCCAGGTTCAATAATCGGCATCTCTGGTTAAAAGGATTGAGTAGACAGTGATGTGAAACACCTCTACCAAAGACCCTGTAGAGCTGCTGTCAATTTGAGAAGATAATGCTGATATTGGTAGACCAAGAGTCTCATTCGGCCGAAAGCAGCTTCCTGTTGTATGATCAAAACAGGTACTTGGGATGGCACAATAAGGTGTGTGGCTGACACACTTCTGAGAGGAGATGAGAGGGTAGTCTATGCACATCATCTTGTCCTCGACTCACATGGCCACTGGTCTGGTCCAAGTCAATCACCCTCGGTAGTGCCCATGCTACCAGGTCTTGGGTTACTCATTATTGGTAGTGGTATGGAAGATGGTTACAGGTTTCTTTGGGCAGGGGACCCCAGCATGGCACCAGTGGATGCCAGCACTTTTCCTGGCACCCCAAGTGTTTTTAGAAAATGAGTGGGGGTTTTGCCCAGGGCTTTTGCCCAGCAGGGCTTCTGACTGCAATATTTTAAAATAATACATTTTTTTCCCAAGGCATACTGTTAAACACCGTTTCTGCCTGAAATGTTGAAGAGTTACTATTAGATTTAATAAACTAATTCCCTGACATTTTGCAGTTGGCAGTGCCTCCTATGGCACCCATTTTGAGGTTGGTTCCACCTTCTGTGGCTGCCACATTGTGGCTGCGCCCACCACCCCATTTCAGAATTCCAAAGGTGTCCACAGGCTCAAAAAGGTTGGAGAACCTAGGCTTGAAGCAACAAAATCCTTGAACTGGTGCTGCTTGCCTTCCATCTTTAGATGGTGGCTGTGGAGAAATGCTCTCCAGCCTAGAATTCATTCCAGTAATTCAGCCATTGGGACTACAGTCTGTTCCCAAATTGGGCCTCAGCTGCAAACTCATATCTGTCTGAAATTAGGGGCCTTGGGAGTGAGCCATCAAACCCCAAGTTCAGAGTACGTCAGTGCTTCCATAGGCTAATGTTTATCACCGCACAACTTGCTGGAATGTAACACCTATGTGGGATGGTGACAAGGACAGCTGGAGAGCTAGAAAGTTTTCTCTTCCTCTTGAGGTAGGAAGATCAGAACAAACACATGAGTGAGCAGGCTACCAAGGGGACAGTATCAATTCCCAGGACATGGGGAAGAAGCTCTCTGCTTTTCCATCTTGGACGGCTCCTTGGAGGGACGTAAGCCATGCAGGACTCAGTCTTTACCTTGGGACTCCAACTTGCTAATATGGTGAGGTACAATGGAGAGATGTCCCAACTTACAGAACTAAGGGAATTCTGAACTTAACTACTGCCATTTCAACTAATGCTGGCCTGTCCTACTCAAATATCCTTTAGGATAAGAACCAAGTATAGGCATGAGAGGATTGTGTGTCTTCACCTTTTCTTTGTATCCTTGCTCATCCTGATACTAGAATAGAACACATGTACTCATTAGAGTTCTTTATTAAAAATTTCCTCTCTCTTGTAAGCCTATTTGGTCTTGCTCTCTGAAGTGAGGTAACGGAGAGGGCCAGAGAGTACGGCAGACATCCATTCACCACGATAGCTCCAACCACAAAACGGCAATTCATCATCCCTAAGCTGGCTTGTAGGAGTGAAAAGGGCAACCAGTATAGATAGCAAACCTTCCAGAATGCTATGGGAGAGGTTACACACCCTTGCAACCTATTTTGGGGCAGGGGTATGGCTTTCCCCCACAGGTGACAATTACATTTTTTACCAGTACCATTGCAAGGTACAGTGTACCAGGACTCACAGCTGAAGATGGGAGTTACTGCTCTGGCTGCTATCTTAGTGGACCTCCATAGCAGCCTGTAACAGCTTCCTTTCACCTCACTTACACCACTGCTTCCCCCACTGGTCTCAGTGAAAGGCTTCAGAAGTGCTCTCTTTGGAGTTCACTTGAGTGGAGAAATGGGCACTTAAGAGCAGCAAAATGTCTTGGGGCAGACATGGATGCACATATGAGTGTGAGGGAAATCGAAAGGGATTTGCATATGGAAGAGTCAGAGCAAGAGGACAGAAAGAGCTGGTAACGAGGACCTGTTTTTCTAGAGTGCCATGTACATGCAGGATACTCTTCTAATAATAAACCCCGATACTAAGACTTGTTATTCTCATAATTTATCTTGGGCCTTTGTCTTCCATTCTTTCTACCTCATGAAGACATGAAACTACCGGTCCATCAAGCTTCCCACTGTCTATTGTCTCCAGGGTCTCTTTCATATCCCCTATCCCTGATCCTTTCTATTGGACATGCTGGGGAGTGAACCTGGGGCCTTC
>NW_015166565.1:86398-87429 GCF_001447785.1 Gekko japonicus | reverse complement strand
TAGCCCTTTCATTGGGCCTGGCTAGGATCCTACTGGCCCATTGTCTTTTGGCATGAAGCTTGAGGTGTTTGTGCCTGGGCAAGTCCAGGCATGCCCGGCCCTGTCGGGGCCTGATACACTACAAGGCTCAAGGAGCTAAATTCACCCTGAGGATCTCCTGTCCGATGGTGGTTGTATTTCTGTACTAAGGACTGAACTGGGGACCTTCTGCCCGCAAAGCAGATCCTCTGTCAATAACCCCTGACCCAGTTTTACCATCCCAATGTGGCAGCAAGTACAACAAATGTTGGTCTCAGACTTGCTCTGCCTTCTTCCTTTGCAGTCCCCGGCGCAGCTGGCAAAACTATGATTGGGGAAAGTGCAGTGTCTGATGTCACACTTTTCTGGATGACGCTTCTACTCTTGATCTTCTGCCTTCCACACACATAGTTCGGGGAAACCGAGTGCTCTTGCCCGGTGCAAAGGAGGTCCGTGGTGGTCTCGCAAGCCACCCTTGCACTTTGGTGGCTCTCATAGATGTTGTAGCCCAGAGTGATGTTAGGTAAGAGGCCAGGATTCTCATTGATCTCCTTAACGGCAGACAAGATGGCCAAAGTGTGCTGGTAGTTCCTTGCAAAGAATCTGCCGTTTAAATTCAGTAGCAGAGCACAAGGTTACATTCAGGCTAACTAAAGATGGTGTCACAGTTCTGCTTGTTCAAGAGACACCACTGTGTGACCTGGCCTCTCTCTGTCTCCTCCTGCCAATTCCTCCTCATAACCCACCATTTCTGGGAAACATTGGTGCAACCCCTGAGTCCTCCTTCCAAATGGAATGGGGGTGATTAGTGGCAAAAGGGTCTGTACCATTGTTAGCCCGGAGGCGCTGCCTTACTCTAGGGTAGCCCCAACAGCAGGGGCAATCCACTCCTGACCTGAACCAGAGACCCACAAACTCAGGCCAAAGGAAGGCACTCTTGGTTCTGAAACACAGAGCTAGCCACAGCTCTGCAAAAGGGTTTCCATTTCAGGTTGCACAAGGCAGCCCTCCTG
>NW_015166565.1:74232-82440 GCF_001447785.1 Gekko japonicus | reverse complement strand
TGTAGTCACCATGACTCAGCTTGTTGCTGATTGGTGCTGCTATGTATATATGTCTGTACAGAAGCCATGTACGTACTCTTCGGAGGAAGCAAGCGTCTGGCGAAGCACTTTGACTGTAAATTCTGTGAATAAACCCTTGTATATAGTGTACCACTGGACTGTGCAGTGTGGTTACTATAGAGGGGCAGAACAGCAAAGAACTGGTAAGAGCTGAGAGTTTTGATTGTATATTCTGTGAATAAACCCTTGTATATAGTGTACCACTGGACTGTGCAGTGTGGTTACTATAGAGGGGCAGAACAGCAAAGAACTGGTAAGAGCTGGGAGGCTGGAAAGTCTGCTAAGGTGCTGATTTGGCTTAGACTGGGTGAGAACCGCTACTCACGCTCTGCGCAACAGGGTTATGGGCCCAGCCTTGCGGGTTTCTTGCCCAGTCTAGCGGGGTGCTCGTTGGATGCCTGAGAGTCAGCCCTGGTGAGGACTCAGCTCAGCCTGGGAGAGACCAGCTTGGAAAAGTACCAGAGCTTCGGTGAGCCGTGCTGAACGACGGTGTGTGCAGCTGCAAGACCAGGTCTGTGGGCGGAAGGTTATTGCATTCTCCAGGAGTGGGGGAGTAGCCGGCCTGAACTAGCCTGAGTGCAGCAAGAGCCACGCCGGGAGCGCGGACAACTTTTTTCCTGCTTGTAAGCTTCGTGGAGCCGGGAGTGAATTATGGCTCTACAACAGTCTCTACAGGTCGTGGAGAAATTAACTTCGTCTAACTATGACGTTTGGGCTTTCAAAATGAAACATTACCTCATCAGAGAAGGGATCTGGATTTATGTAAATGATCCCCCTGACCCTATTCCAGCAGGGGACCAGCCGAAAGCAGACCGTGCCTTGGCTTGCATCGTCCTGTCTGTGGCAGATGACCAGCTTTTGCATATAACGTCAGCTTTAACGGCACGGGAGGCTTGGCAGGCACTGCGAACAGTTTATGTCCAAACTTCAGCCGGGACTATAATGACTTTGATGCGTCGTCTTTACCGGAAGTTTCAAGCACCAAATGAATCGGTAAGAGACCATGTCAATAAACTAACAGAACTATTTCAAATGCTTGAAGGGAGGGGGAAAACTATAAATCAGGAAGACAAATGCTATTTGTTAATTAGTTCCCTGCTGCCATCCTTCGACACCTTAATTGCTTCGCTTGAAGGAATGCAACCTGATCAGCTTTCTTTTAACCACGTTCTTGGGCGTGCGATAGAGTGGGAGGAACGCCATAAACCGACCTTGGTTGCTAAGCAACGGCCCGTGGAAGGTGCCAGTGCCGGGGAAGAGCTATGAAACCTGAGCCGGGATTACCAGCCACGGCTCTGCGCGTAAAGAAATGTTTTTCTTGTGGATCAAAAAATCACCTAAAAAAAAAATTGCCCATCTACTAAGAGGAATAAGGCTGGCAGCCGTTGTGATTACCAGACCGGCCACCCAGTCGCATCTCTTGTTACAACAAAGAGAGTGGAGAAGTATGCCTTCGTCCTTGATAGCGGAGCCAGTGTGAATCTGGTGAAGAGTCCTGATTTCCTGTGCAATGTGCAGGAAACTCCACTGAATCATGTCAGCCTGGCAGATGGCCATGCTGTTGATGTAACTTGTTCGGGAGAACTCACCCTGCCTGGGATAAATCACACCTTCAAAAATGTACTGTGTGTTCCCAACCTGGAGTCCAACCTCTTAAGCGTTCGTGAGATGACCAAAGCTAACTTTGATGTTGTTTTCACAAAAGACTGCTGTGTTATAAAGAAACGGGGGAGGAAGGTTGAAAAAGCAAACCTGGTGAATGGAGTGTATTTGCTTGAATGTTCTCAAGTTACAGCTTCGGCTGTTGTGACAGGGAATGTTAACCCCCATAATGAATGCATCCATTTATTTCATCGCAGGTTAGGGCATGCATCGTTTGGTGTTATCAGTAAAACACTTGCCTTGACAGGAAATGAGGGTGTAAAACCTTGTAAAACATTTTTAGACTGTGGGGTCTGTAAACAAGTAAAAAGTCATGCTTTTCCTGTTGCCCAGAGGAGTGAGAGAGAATCCACTCACCCACTCCAATTAATACATGCCGATATCCTAGGGCCTTTCCCCCCAAGTTTATCAAATAACAGATTTGCGTTAGCTCTGCAAGATGATTATTCGAAATTTGTTTGGATTTTCATACTTAAGCACAAATCAGATGCATTTCAATCAATGAAATACTGGTATAACCGGGTGAAAAACCAGTTAGGTACCATAAAGGCTTTGCAAACAGACATGGGATCTGAGTTCATGTCCAACAAAATGCAGCAATGGTTAAAAGGTTTGGGTGTAAAGCATCGTGTAGCGAATATTTGTACTCCTGCAGAAAATGGCGTTATAGAACGCAGAATTTCCACTTTGCAGACATTAATGTATGCCATGCTTGCTGATGCAAACCTGCCAAAAAGCTATTGGGCTGAAGCATTGAAGTATGCTGCCTATGTATCAAATAGAGTGTGGACTAGGGTAACTGACAATATTCCTTATGCCATGCTGTATGGAAAAATGCCTAAGCTAGAGTTTCTGCGTGTATTTGGTTCTCAAGCGTGGGTGAACACACCACTGACTCAGCACAGAAAAGGTGGTCAGAGGTCAAAACTGTTAACCTTCTTAGGATGTCAGTCTGGTATGAAGGCTTACAGATTTGTAAATAACCATAACCAAGTGAGTTTTAGTAGATCAGCCAATTTCACAGAGGGAAAGAACTGGCATTCTATTCATGCAAACTCACTGCCAGAACAAACAGTGTTGCCTTTGACAGGTGATCCACATGCAGAATCTGATTCTGTGGAGCTTGAACCCAGTACTTCATCCCAATCACAATCCCTGGGTACAAGTGATGTTAAAGTTGAAACCAGTACTCCTAGGAGGTCTGAGAGAAGTACCAAAGGTATGCCTCCCCAGAGGTATGGTTTTGAAACTCAAGTGGTAAGACCCACACGTGCTGGCTGGTTCTGGTCGTGTGTTACAAATCCATAGAGTTCTATTTCTTCCCATCCATTCTTCATTGGAACGAACAAGCTTCAGGACAGATAAGTATCACCCACCATCCCCCTACCTGCTAATGCAAATGTGCTTATTTTAATACTGTATCTCTAAGGAGCTTGATTGAATGTGTGAGCGCATCAGTATTGTTTGTATGTGATTTATATTCTTAAGTAAAAGACAGTTATTTTAACAACACCAGCCTCGACTCCTTCTCTGGTAACCCTTTGGTGGGAACGGGACCTTGGTATAGTTGGCAAGCACCCAGTATAAAATTGCTGTAGATAAAGCAATTTGGCTAACAACCTGGAAACCCTAATTTAAAGAGGCTCTCCCATAGTCTCAGTGCTCATTGTTGCATATGAACAACAATGGGATACACCTTACCAACCAGGAGAGGTCAGGGCATGTTCTCAGAGGCATCATATAATTCCCCTTAGCGCCCCTCTTAGGGAAGCTGTGAGAGTGGGAATGCTGTCACCCCTTTGGCTTTGTACCTGAGTATGCCGCTGACATAAAACCATTCCTATTAGTTAGAGTGCAGAGACAGGCCCATAGAGGAGGACCACATGACCCCCTTAGGGACAATCGGGTAGGGCTACCAGGTCCCCTCATCAGTCCAGCAGGGGGATTGGGGGGGTGTTCTGGGGGTGGGTGGGGACATTGCATGATGTCCCCGATGCAATATCACCTGGAAGTGACATCATCACATCAGAGATGTTGTGCAGGGGACGCTCTGCTGTTTGGGTGAAACTCTATGGTTTTTTCACCCTCAGACCATAGAGTTGCCCAAATACCAGAGCATCCTCATGCAACATCCCTGTTTAGGGGCAGGGTTTCCCCCACTAGCCAGCAGGTCTGTAATGGGGAAAAGCCCCTGAAATTGGGGGATCCCCCTCCCGGACCTGGAAGCTGGCAAGCCTACAATCTGGGTTAGGAAGTGCTAGTGCCCCCCTTCCACCCATATATTGCAGAAATTCAAAATCTTTTCTTACTGATCCAGGCAGGTGAGATGAATCCTTAGAGCATAAGAACATAAGAACATAAGAGAAGCCAATGTTGGATCAGGCCAATGGCCCATCCAATCCAACACTCTGTCACACTGTGGCCAAAACTACCAGGTGCCATCAGGAGGTCCAGCAGTGGGGCCAGGACACTAGGAGCCCTCCCACTCGAGTTCTTGTATTGTGAGAAAGGGAGAAAAGTACCTCTTTCTCTACCTGCTCTTCTCCATGCATAATCTTATAAACCTCGATCATGTCACCCCTCAGCCGTCGTTTCTCCAAGCGAAAGAGCCCCAAGCGTTTTACCCTTTCTTCATAGGAAAAGTGTTCCAACCCTTTTATCATTCTAGTTGCCCTTTTCTGCACTTTTTCTAATGCTATAATATCCTTTTTGAGGTGTGGTGACCAGAATTGCACACAGCATTCCAAATACTGTTCTTGCTTCGCTTGCCTTGTGGGAACATGAATTGTGGGCAGTTCCATAAAGTCTGTGATGTGCCACAGCTGTGTCTCTTTTTGTTTGGTTTTGGCTACATGACAGGAGCTCCACACCCTTCCCTACCCCACTCCCTCCCCAGTCCATCAGTCACGTTCTTTTAAAAAAATTAAAGGGGCTTAACCAAAAGATCGTCAGGTTCTTTAGTGTTGGTTTTACAGGTATTTACGGTGCATATCTTTGCAACAGTTATGGATGAGGCTCAAAATAACTCTCTTGATGGGGCGCTTACAGCTGGTGCAGTCATGGCTGCCATGCCTGTGCTGCTTCCTTGCTTCTGGGACAATCCAGGGCTTCCACCTGTTTGCTGCCACAAGCGGGGGCCCCCGAATTAATTCCCTTGAATTAAGTTTGCGATTCCCAAAAAACTCCCCTAAAAAGAACGAAGAGGCGGCAGTACCTGGGAACGATTCCTGGTCTGCAATAAAAAAATTCCCCAAAAAACTCCCCTAAAGAGAACTAAGAGGCGGCGGTACCTGGAATGATTTCCAGTCTTCAATCAAAATTTTTGTGAGCTACCCTTCAATTGTCCCAATTTCCTTTCAATCGTCCCATACGCCTGGAAACATGCATGGTAAAAGTGGAGGCCAGGGTGTATCTTACCTCACTTAATCTTTGGTTAAAGTTATATCTAAAACTTTGGTTAAAGTTAAATCAGAGGGGGTTTAATGCCTCTGATTCTTAATGATAGCCATGAATCAACCTGGCCAAAGGCAGTTAAAAATAAGCTGAAGAGTTTGGGTTTTTCTCCTTTTTCTGTCCTGGAGCTTGGGTACAAACAAGCAAAACAAATTATGAAACAAAGGGTGCTAGATATTGAGTGGCAGACAGATCTAGAGAGAAGATTGGCTTTTCTGTCCACAGACAGCTCCAGATACATTGTTTCACCAGCCGATTATCTCTCTTGTTTGGAGATGCCAAGTCACAGGAGAGCATTTATGGAAGGTCTGCCCCAATGAATGGAACAGGCAGGACCACAGACTCTGGCAAAAGAAATGTAAGTCAATAATAAGGCATGCAAAAAGAGGTTTTGAGGAGCGGGTTGCTAAAAGCATCAAGACAAACTATGAATATATTTTTTAAATATATCCAGAGCGGGAAACCAGCCAGAGAAGCAGTAGGGCCTTTGGATGACAAAAGAATGAGGGGATTTGCTTGTAGGAAAGCAGTGCAGAAGAATTATTCTCCTGCCTAGAGATTGGAAACCCGAAAGTATTTGTGTGCTAAGAGCATGAGGTACTGCTTAATGACGCAGTCAATGTGGCCTTGAGAGAGGGGGAGTGGCAGAGATAACAGAGAGCTTACACACACACACACACACATTCCAAAAGGATGCTCGAATGCTTGAAACTTTCCCTTACGCAGAGAAGGAGGGAGAGAGAGGAGGAGGAGGGAAATGGGGGGAAACTGAGCTTATAAATAAATGCTGGGAAACCGAGAGGTTGGAGACAGTTTCCTGCAGACTTGTGTCCTGTCGTCTTTGCATCGCGTGAACCCTGCACCCCACACCCCAACAAGTGACACCACATTTGCTAAAGGAAGAAGGGGAGATGGCAGAGAAGCTCAATGACTTTTTTGCTTCTGTGTTCACTGTGGAAAGTGTGGGGCATGTGCCCATGCCACAGCCCTTGTTTTCAGGAATAGAGTCTGAAGAACTGAGTCAAATTGAGGTGTCCAGAGATGAAGCTCTAGACCTACTGGGAAAATTAAAAACTGATAAATAACTAGGTCCTGGTGGAATACACCCCCAGAGTCCTTAAGGAACTCAGATGTGAGAGAGTTGATCTACGACTAGCCCGTATATGTAACCTATCACTAAATTCAGCCACTGTGCCAGAAGACTGGAGAGTAGCAAATGCTATGCTAATTTTTCAAAAAGGTTCCAAAGGAGAACCAGGAAATCGTAAGCCAGTCAACCTATTGTCTGTCCCAGAAAAATTAGTAGAAACTGTAAACAAAGATAGAATTGTGATGCACATAGGAGGATGTGCTGCCCTGGAGGGACAGTAGGCCAAAAGGGAGAGACTGAAGAGCCAAGTTTGTGCTGGGGGGGCAGTGCCAAGACAGTCACCAGCGCTCCCTGCTAGAACCTCATGATGTTCATGCATGTGTGTGTTTTTCTGCCAAAGCAGGGAGCAAAGGAGCCCATTTTTCTGCATGTGAGTGAGATGCATATAGCCTTGCTTGCAACAGAGAAGCGAATTGAGCCAGGAAACTGTTGGCCAACCCAGTGTGGTGTAGTGGTGTAGTGATTAAGAGTGCAGACACTAATCTGGGAGAACTGGGTTTGATTCCCCACTCCTCCACATGCAGCCGCTGGTGTGACCCTGGGTCAAGCATAAGTTCTTTCAGAGCTGTTCTCTCAAGAGCTGTTCTCGAAAGAGCTCTCTCAGCCTCACCAAATTCACAGGGTGTCTGTTGTGGGGACGGGATGGGAAAGGAGATTGTAAGCCGTTCTGAGACTCCTTTGGGTAGTGAAGGGTGGGGTATAAATCCACTCTCCTCCTCCTCCTCTTCTTCTTGCCTCCTCTCTTCAGGGCAGGAAGAGAGACACTCCCACATGGCAAAGCAGCCTGTGAGTGGAAGGCAGGTGATGAGTGACTTCGCCCCTCCGTGCCCCTCGCCTTCCCCACTCTTTCCAGCTCGGGCACAAATTCTTTTTTGGCAAGTCAGGAGAGGATTCTGGGGTGCAGGGGTGGTGGGCATCTGTAGTGCATTCTGAAGCTGCCAGGAATACCTAAGGTGTATTGTGAAACACCTCATTGGGAAGCTATGTTAAGCTTCGTCTTGAACAAGGATTGAAGTCCAAGACTTAAGCGGCCAATCAGGTTCGAATGTATGTAAGCGGGAAAGACTCTGATTGGTCCTATATGCGCTCAACCTGATAGGTTGATATCTGTATAGTAGGTGTGGCTACATTAGCCCGGAATGTTTAAATACCGAGCAGCTGCAATGGAAACACTGTTCGGGCAATGAGGAGTTGTACCGTGTTAGAGAAGTTGATTATCGAGCTGAATAAACCTGAGTTTTGCTGAAATCACTCTCTGACTGATTTGTTAAGTGCGGACTTAACAATTGGCGACGAAGGTGGGATTCTAGTGCGGGTAGGCAGCCCCGCTGGTCCCAACCCTACGACGGACAACCGCGAGCCGCAGCTCGCCGTGGCTGAGCAGCAACAGGCACCACCTGAGCCGGTGGCAGCAATTGCAGCTATGGCCAAAAGCCCGAAGTTCGAGGCATTCGAACCAGCGACCGAGGACTGGGACGCTTACCTGCTGAGGTTCAGGTTCCACCTCGAACCAAACGATATCACCACGGAGGAGAAGAAGCGAGCCACCCTCCTGAGCTCTTGTGGTAAGAGCGTGTTTGATACCGCCAGGTACCTGGTAGCGCCAGTGGACATAGGGACAGTGCCGTTCAAAGAGCTGACTGACAAGTTGAAGGCACACTTCTCCCCGCAGCCATCCGAGATCGCAACCGGCACGCATTCTTCAAAAGGAACCAAACAGCCGAGACCGTGGCAGAGTTTGTAGCGGCTCTACGTAAAGCTGCCAGACCGTGCAACTTTACCAACGTAGAGGAGGCCCTACAAGACCGGCTGGTGTGTGGTATGCGGGATGAACGGCTGCAACAGCGCCTGTTCGCAAAGGCAAAATTGACCTGGGCCGACGC